>NC_045148.1:20686757-20962449 GCF_008831285.2 Nymphaea colorata
CGACACCAACCTTTGCTCGAGTAATCATGACATGAGAGTTTGAGGATGGAGGCGGAACTTGAGTGGCTGCGGCATGGAGATCGAGAGATGGTTCAGCTTGAGGTGGAAGCTCGTCACTAGAAGATGGTGAGGCTGCTGCAATAGGGGATAGCACAACTTGTTGAATCAGTGAGTTTTCATGAGGAGAAGATACAGCAGGTGTAGCTAGTAACATTTCTGGAGTTGGGAGCTCTTCATGATGCATACAAGTGGAGGAGCCAACAACAAGCTGTCTATCCACATTCTGAGTATTATTAGGGGGCTCGGTCTAATCCCTGAATGTTGTAGGTTGCAGTTGATATTCAACTTTGGAAAATAATATGCCAGGCTTGTGATACGGAAAGTTAGCTTCATCAAAAACCACATGCCGTGAAGTATATATACAACCAGTAGGAGGATATAATCTGCGATAGCCTTTGTGAATGGAACTATATCCCAAGAATACACAAAGTAACGGTCTTGGTTCAAATTTATGCTTGGCATAATCTTTCAAGTAAGGAAAGCAACGACTTCCAAAAATACCAAGGCATGTATAATATGATTTCTTTCCAAAAACACATTCAAATGGTGATTTCATTTGCAAGGTGGGTATAGGCAACCGATTGATTAACCATGCATCAGTCAATAAAGCATCGACCCAATATTTCATGGGTATATGAGCATGGAAGAGCATGGTGAGACCCAACTCAACTATTGATCGATGACGCCGTTCAGCCAATCCGTTTTGCGGTGGCGTTTTGGGGCATGACTTAATATGTCAGATGCCATGATTTCTCAAATAATTTTCTAGGATCCGACTATTAAATTCACCTCCTTCATTGGTTTGAAAATTTTTTAATTTTGTTTCGAATTGACGTTCAACTAGTTTGTGGAAATCCATAAACACTTGACAAAGTTCAGATTTGTGTCGGAGAGGATATAACCAAACAAATCTTGTAGCTTCATCAACAAATATAGCATAAAACTGAAATTTTTTTGTAGACGTGATAGGGGCTGGTTCCCATAAGTCACAATGAACACATTTAAGAAAGATTTGAGAATGCTCTTCTACAGGAAGAAATGGAAGCCGACACATTTTGGCAAGCTGACAACTAGAACAAACTGACATTCTTGATTGAGGTCCACTCACCTCAATATTATTTTTGCTAACAAGAAAATCAACTATCCGATGATGAGGATGGCCCAAACGTTGATGCCACGTTTCTTTATTGATTGACTGAAACCTGCTGGAAAAGAAGACTGCATGTTGTCGATCCTTGGAGTTTTCTTGAAACGCATAAAGATCTCTGGTTCTACTGCCCAACGCTATTAGACGATTGTCCCTCTTGTCCTTAACAGAAAAACCATCAGTAGATAATTGAAAAACATATGGATATTCAGACGTTAACTTGATGATAGAGACTAAATTCTTCTTAATTTGAGGCACAACTAGAACATTATTGAGCGTCATGCATTTTTTTCCCGTTTTGAATATCAGCATTTCCAATATGAGTGATACTTAATTTTTCACCATTTCCCACCATAATTTGATCGTTACCATGATATTCAGTATAGTTTGTAAGTTTATCTGGATCAGACATTATATGTGTGGACGCCCCCGTATCAGGAAACCATTTGTCATCATGTCCGTCAGCTATCTTCATTGCTGCCAAAGCGTGTGGTACTTCCTACACTTGGAAAGCGTGATTGAATCAATGCCAACAATTAGCAGCATTGTGATTCATTTTGTGGCAGATTTGACATTGAACACCTTTGTTCTTGTTTTGGTTCTCTCCGCGTCCACCATTCTTGTCTTGATTGAATTGAAATTGTCTTCCTCCTTGGGCCGACTGAAAATGTCCTCCTCCTTGGGTCGACTGAAAAGCTCCTCCTTGGGCCGCTTGTGTGAATTCTCACCCCTTTGAGTTAAAGAACTAATTTCTATTTGATTTAAACTTGGAATTTGAATATTTCTTGCTGTAAAGTGCAACCTGCTGACTAGTATCCTCATGATACATACTCCGCATAGTTTCATGACTCTGGAGTAAAGCTACCACATCTATGTAGGATGGTGTTGGGGTTTCATCATAGTGGTGGTAAAGGAATCATATTCGTGTTCCAATCCACGAGCCAAAAAACTTTGGAATGGTCTTCTATAGGCTTGCCTATAGCCGCAAGCTCGTCACATATCTTCTTGAACTCACAAATAAAATCAGCAATAGACAGATTTCTTTTCTTATAAGTCTGAAGCTTTTGTATAACCAAGTGTTCCCTCTCTTGACATTTATGAGAGAAATGTGTCATAAGTGTATGTCATACCTCTTTAGATGTTTGAAGTCCAATGACGGTACCCATGACTTCTTCTGCAAGAGTGCCAGTGATCCATCCACGCAATAGTCGATCTGATTTTCAACATGCTTGATAGATTGGATTCACTCATTCCTCCACCGTACCGTCTTCTTTGGTGTGATGGACCGTAGGTTCGGGCGCATCTGTCTCTCCTTAAATGAACTCAATCATATCTTGGCTCTCAATGACTCGAAGGAGTTGGGTTTTCCATATCAAAAAATTGGTCTGGTTTAACTTAACGGTCAGAAAGTTTGCGACGTTTAAGTTGTAAGGGTATGGGTAAGGAGAAGAGACGATGGAAGCCATTGAAGGTATACTAAAAAAAACTCACGGCGCAAGACCCTAATGCTCTGATACCATGTGAAAGAAAGAAACAAGAGACAAGTTTTTACGTGGTTCGGTGAAGCACACCTACGTCCATGAGAGAGACTCTTCCACCGTGTGTGGTGGAGAGGTTCATTCCACTATTTATGATGTTACACTTGAGACTTCTCCTTGATTTCAGGAGAGATTATAGTCCTATCATGATTCTTGCGAGCTGTACATATACGTTTCATGTTGCTAACGTTTTGGGATTGACTTTCCCTGTTGAGTCGTTGCATTCTTAGTTCCTCATTTGTAACCGTGGCCTGATTCCCTTCATCGTCATCTTCTTTAGTAACTGCCGTAATATGCAATCTGGCTGATTTATCATTTTGTGTAATGGTCGCCTGATTTCCTTCATCATTGCTAACCGTGGCCTGATTTCCTTCATCGTTGCCTTGTTCTTTAGTAACTGACGTAATCGACAGCCTGGTTGATTTGTGATTTTCTATAACTGGCGCAACAATCTTCATTCTAGCCGTTTGATGATATTGATTATATTCCTTTACCGTTTCACTAAACGGGCATGCCCATCGAGTTTCCTGTGTGATTCCTCGTTTTCAACAAGTCTATCAGGTTGAGGAAAAAGGCACAAGTTGGAAAACAAGCATAAATCCTCAGAAAAGCAACCCCAAGAAGTACAATGGTTCTGCTCTTGACGAATGAAAGTAAACTGCGAAACCAATTTCTTATGTTGTACAACTTTAACTTGTTTATCAAGATTAGCTCGTGATCAATTATGAAGATCTATACTCGACCACTTAAACCTTTAAAGATCTCTCGTTTCAAACGAATTATTCAGAGGTCACAAATGTGCTCATCCCCTGTTTGCCTTGAACAAGAAAAATTTTCCTCACAATTCAAGGATTCAAAGTAGTAGTGCGTGTTGCACCAAGTAATTAAGCGGTAGCTTAAACATGATGCGCAGCAGTGGGGGTTTACCTCCTCAAAACGATACTACATTTTCTCAATTTGTAAGCTCCGACGACTGTAAGTTCCATCGTCCGGTAGCCATTTCCATTTGCTAGCATCTGGCTAACTCTCCACATTCCATTTCCCTCAACAACATTTCTCTACTTTGCATTCCCCTCCGATCACAGATCAAAAAATCATCCTTTGAGACTATAAACCGAGTACTTGTCACGGACTGCCCCCTCCAGAAACGCTCGAACTGGACGCTGAAAGAACCCACACTCGGCACATTTGGAACAAGGAAAGATATTACTACCGTCCCGTTGGGGCTCGAACAATTCAGAAATCCATGAAGGCAGAGCTTTACATAGCCTTCAAAATTCACCTCTTGAAAACAAACATTTATAGTACAATAAATTGTGGATTAGCAAACCAAATTTAATAAGCCACCATTCAGAAGGCACAATTCTCTCTTTGTTTACCTTCATCCTGTTCCACAAGGCATCGGAAAGGCTGGTGCATTCTCTAAGATCCAAGTCCTCCAAGCATTTCAATTTCTCAAGGCCAGGAATGTCGACGAGATTCCCGCACTTGTTTAGATTTAATTCTCGCAGCATATTCAAATTCAAGACATCTGAAATTGTCTCCAGAGCCTCGCAGCATGCGGCATTCAGATGGATCAACGATGGTGGTGTTGGGTCGGGTCCAGCCTCAAGAGAACATGACCCGGCCCGTCACTTAAGTGACAGGCGGGAGAAATAAAGGGGAGGGCACTCGATGGTGCCCCCATTCTTTTCTTACGTCTCTCTCTCTTTTAGGGTTTTCTTTTGGGAAAAGGAAAAGAAAGGGGGAGCAATTCTAGTGGCTGCACAACAAGAGGAGAGAAGGAGAAGAGGAAATGATAGAAGGAGAAGAGGATGGCAAGGAAGAGAAGGTTGCGAGCACTTGGCTCCAGCAAGATTCGATTCCAAGGAGGAAGCCAGACGCATCTCCTCACAATCTACGATTTCTCCCAATCAATCGGTGATATTTCCCTTGTTTTCTCATATAGTTTTGATGAGATATTATTGTTGGAGGGTTGGCTTTGTATAGCCCCTCGTGGGATAACTTATATCATTGATTATAGTGGATTGAGTTTGGGTCGTAGTACCCCATGGATTTTACCCTCATTGTTTTTTAGGTGTTTTCCATGTAAAAATCTTCCTCTGCAGTTTGTGATTGTGATTACTTTGCTTGGATTGCTTGGTGGTTGATTCGTTGCTCATTACATGATCGATTTGGGATATATTTTGTTGTTGAATCAATTTTAGTAGATTCGTGTCCTTTCCATTTTTTATCCCAACAGGTGGGAGTTTCGGTATGCTACCAAAATCGCGGCATCTGCTTAAGTCGAGGCTCTCAAGTAGAGGGAAGGTGTCCAAGCCTGAGTGCAAGCTGCGGCATGCATAACTGTAGCATGCAAAATGCGGGCTGAAGTCCACGTGAGTTAACGAAGAGAGATGACTGAAGTCAGCCCCACCTGCCCACTCAAACTGCTGGCCGATGCAAGAGAAATTCCATCTCTCTAGTGAGCGGAGATGGAAGAAACTTGAAGGAAGCGCTTTCAAGAGATCAGTACCTCCCATGCTTAGCCTTTTCAGTTTCAGTAGACCTCCGAAGAAATCAGGGATGTCTCTAATGCCTTTGCAGCCCTCAATTGATAAGTCCTCAAGGTTTTCCATTGATCTGATGGAAGCTAGCAAAGCAACGAGTGATCTGCATCCTTCAATTTTCAGTTTCCGGAGGTTGGTCAAGAGGCCGATGGATTTCGGAATACTTGGTATCTCCCCTTTACTTATTGGAACTCCATTAAGGATTTCAGCCTTCCGATCAGTTTCGGGAGTTGGTTCAGCGACCGGCACCAACATAAAGATAGCAACTTCAGATTCACCATGAGCGTCACAGATTCAGGCAAACCTGTTAGATTGGTAGCATCGAGGACGAGGTTCTTCAATGATGTCAAATTTCCCAAATTATCTATCAAGGTTGATGTTGGGTAGTGGCCATTGAGCCCTATCCGGATATCTAGTAATTGCAAAGCAGTTACTAGATTTTAATCTAAAACTGTTCCTAAAAATCTCCTAGAAAATCTCCCAAAGAACCACAGCTAGGGTTTGGGGAAAACCTAAGGGGCTGGACTATATATTCCTAGCAAGTTCTCTTGAACAGATATTAGCCGTGAGCAGCCCCTTGGAAGAAAACCCCTGTAATCACCCCAAATTTTTTTAAAAAGAATACCCTCTTTAATTAAAAACACAAAACCCAATTTTTGAATCTAAATTGGTCGAAAGCCACAATCCAAATCCAAATTAGATCCAAAAACCCAAGTTCAAATCCAAATCAAGCATTTTAGAACCATTTGTCCTTCCTTTTAATAAAAAGGCCTCTTTTTAGAGGGTGATTTTGGTCTTTTTGGTAAACAAGACCCATTTGCCCCTCTTTTTTTATAAAGAACTTCCTTTTAGAGGGCGATTTTGGTATTTTTGGTAAACAAGACCCATTTGCCCCTCCTTTTTTATAAAGAACTTCATTTTAGAGGGTAATTTTAGTCTTTTTTTGTGGACAAGACCAATTTGTCCTTTCTTTTGACAAAAAGTCTCATTTTAGAGGGTGATTTTAATTTTTTTGGGTAGACAAGACCAATTTGCCATTTCTTTTGACAAAAAGTCTCATTTTAGAGGGTGATTTTAATCTTTTTAGGTCAAAAAATTCAAATTTAGGGTTTTGGCTCCAAAATCCTCTATAAATACCCCCCACTTCCCCCTTCTTAGGCAAGAGTTGGCCTTGGGAGAAACCCTAGAGTATTCTCACTTGAAGACTTAGGTTTTCTCTTAAGCTCTTTCTCTCTCCCTCTTCCTCTTTCCACTCCTCTCCAACTTGGAGCAAGCCACGGAGGCATCATCTTGGAGCTTCACTCAAGGGGATCTTCAATCTAGGGTGTTCATTTTTCCAAAAGTTATTCTCACTAGAGGTATGTAATCAATATCTCATCTCTTTCTTTCTTCATTTTCCTCTCTTCTTCATCTCCCCATGGCCAAAGAAGATAGCACTTAACCTCTTTTTAGAGACAAGAGGCTATGCTCAAGTGTACCGGGAGCATGGAAAGATGAGATAATCTTTCATTTCATGATTGAATCATGTTTTTCCTTTTATTGAATGTAGCATTGCATTCCTTTCATCATTTTCTTCTCATCTTTATCTCCCCATGGCCAAAGGAAATAGCACTCAATCTCTTCTTAGAGACAAGAGGCTATGCTCAAGTTCACCGGGAGTATGAAAAGATGAGATGATCCTTTATTTCATAGTTATATTATGCCCTCCTTCCTTGTTGAATCTTTCTCTTCCTATGATCCTCTCTTTCTCTCTCTCTTTCTTTCCTTCCTTGAATATTGTCCATGTATCACCCATGCATAGTTGTTTGGTTTTCCCTCTATATGTGAATGTATGGTGAGAATGAGAGTGTGGTTTGGGGATTCTTTATTTTCATATTGATTTTTGAGGTTGGGACTTGTCCAACCTGGAGAAAAGCCTCACGAATATGTACATGTTAATATGCATTTGCATGACATTTCGCGTTAGTTTTCTTTTAATCATCCCATTAAGAACCCTAATGAGCATCTTATTGTATGATTTGTTTCCTTCCATACCCAACGGTGGAAGAAATATATCCCTTGTGGCAAACTAAATCATAACATTCTATGTTTTTATATAAATCATATTTTCAAAACATTTTCAAAGAAATCTCTCTAATGCGGTCTTGGAGACTTAGCTTAGGCTCTTGCATGAGTCCAAGCTCCCTTCCGACCTATATTAAAATTTGAAGTCGGCTATTTTCAAATCATTCCTTGATTTTCATATTCATGAAAACGTATGCGTATATACATGTTATATACGTATGCATGCACATGAATATCTTTATTTGTTGTTTCTCTTTATATAATTTAACATACTTTTATAAACTCTCGTATATGTATATATATATATATATATATATATATATATATATATATATATATATATATATATATATACGTGTATTCCATTTTAAATCTCTCTTTCTCTTTCTAAAATGATCTTCTCTTCTTTACTTGATATAACATCATTTTCATAAGCTTTCATATATGTATAGAAATACATATCTTTCTTTTTCAAAACATGTGATTTTATGATTTTCAAGATCTTTTATTTTTCTATATCCCTCTTTGGATGTAGTCCTTCATCTTTTTCATTCTTCCAATATCTTACCATTTAAGATTTTAATTTTTCATTTACCGACTTCATTAAGACCACAACTCAAGTTTTTCATTTACCGACTTCATTAAGACCACAACTCAAGTAATGACCAAATATTGGTTTCATGCTTGATGGTCTACAATCTCAATCCATTTTCAAAAACTTTTCTTTCTTATATATGATAACTATGAAAATAAAAATATTAGATGTATGTTATGGTAGGAATGGCTTAGATGAATGTTGTGGTAGGAATGAGTCATTTTTCTTCTATTCATCTTAGGATTGATGCATTCATGCATTCACTTCCACTCAATATCACAATTGAGCACAAACACATCTCTAAAAGAATTTAAGCAAGATGAGATGAAGCTCTAACTAGGTGGTAACCGAATTAGAGTAAAATCTCAAACCTACTTAAAGTCTTAAGAGAACACTAAAATGACTTCAAAGTGATTCCCCAAACTTTTCAAATGATATTTAAAAGATTTCTCAACTCTAGTTTTCATCAAAATGTTTCACATTCTCAAGCAATTGTTCAAGAACCTTCTCAAAAGTTTGAAATATCAAACTTCCAATATTCTTCTTCACCGCATATAGAATAAAAAAGATGTTTAAGCCAAAATAAAATGCATCAATAATAAACATAGCCCTTGGATTGATTACTCCAGGTAAAGGCACCGGGAATTGTTGATCCTTGTACCAACGGGCGAGTCCCTTTCTCTTTTATTTTCAAATAAAAATCTCATTTTTCTGGAGCACTCCAAAACTAATGAAAATTTTGGGATGCAAACAGATGGCGACCGTGATGGGACCCGTCATCGTTTGGCTATGATTATAATTGATGCATTTTTACTAACTTGAACATCCCACATATTGCCAATGATAAAGCATGACATTGACCTCATTGGCACTTCATTGCATTGCTTGTGATTGTGTTTGCTTTCTTGCACATAAGACTAATTGAGGAGGATCAATCATGTTCACCTAGATCTAGTACCAAATAGAACCCTCCTTAATTTAAGAGTTGTTTGAAGACAATGTTTTTTCTTCTTCTTATTTTAATCTTCATCTTAGGCAACATTGCATTAGAGAGAACTCATACATGATTTCTCATATTTTAAAATTTCTCATACCTATTTTGTCCCGATCATCATGTTGCCGGGCTTAGTCTTAGGCGGTAGCACAAGACTAAACTTTACAACTAGACCACACCTTAAGCGGGAAAGCCCCCCTCGTTAGTACCATGAGTGGTAATTTGTGGTATATCGACGAGTGTCCAAGAAGAAGTTGATAAACCTTACCCTTAGTTGCCAAATGAAGAAGTCTATGCTCGTACTAAGCCTCTTGGCTAAGGTATATTTATATGAAATAATTATACTCAATCAAACCTAATTCAATTAGGGTCCTATGCTCCTTTTCCAAATATATGCATGATAAAGGTGACTTTCAAAAATGTTGGATGTTTATCATTGTATGATGATTGCATGTTTGTTTTTCATACAATCTTTGATCAATTGAATAATTTTACATTCCATTTTTTTTATTTAAATCAATGTCTTCTTCGATCATCTTTATATAATTTTCAACATGATCACACCATAAGCTCATGCTTTAACCCCACTACCTAAATGACATTGATTTTTCAAATATTGTCATCCGTTTTTCTGAATAACTTCAAGATCTACATTTTCAATCTCTCATCTATTCATTTGTCCAACTTCATATTTTTAAACATGATAGTCAGTTATTGGCTCAATTACGAACTTTGCTTGACTTAGGTCATGCATTCTTTTGCTCTCATTTTAGCCAAATATTTTCCAAGTTTCAATACCTATGATGTGTCTTTCCTCACTTTTTACTATTTTCATAACTTCATTGGATCATCAATTATTCCTTGGCAAGTCTATTTCTCTAGAGTTGCTTCAAAATCTACATTTTATTATACATTGTCAATCCTTTATTTATTTGTCTGACCTCATATTCTTGAACATGATGGCCACCTATTGGTCCAGTTATCGACTCACTTGACTCAAGTCATGCATTATTTTTTGTCCTCATTCATATGCAGCCAAATAACTTTCTAACTTCAATACACATAGTGTGTCTTTCTTTCCATGGGTCATCAATTATTCTTTGACAAGTCCATCTTTTTGAATTGCTTTAAAATGTACATTTCATCATACTTTGTCAATCTCTCATTTATTTGTCTTACCTCATGTTTCTCATGTTTTCTAACTCAATTACCAACTTTGGTTGGCTTAGGTCATACATTCTTTCCTTATCCTTAATACTCATAGGGTGTATTTCTTTGTATTTTACTACTTCCATAAGTTGGGACTCGATTGCTCTTTGTCAATCCATCAGTTATTTGTCTGGAATTACATTCTTGAATGTGACTCTGCTTGACAATTTTCTAGCATCAACACCCATAGTATATCTTTCTCCCTATTTTATTACTTTCAGGATTTCATTGGGCTATTATTTTATTTCAAATTGAATGTCAATCTTTGCTTTACTCGATTATACTCTATTTTCAATCATTAGACATGCATGAATCAAACATCATGTATTGATAAATTGCTCATAATTCTCTTTATCTTCCTCTATTATCAACTTGATATCTTTCTACGAGAATCACTATTTACCAAGCATATTTCTACAATAAATTTCTTTCATACAAGCTTTCTCCCAATTGCATGTCAAAATTGTTTTATGTTGAAGCTCAGACATGTGATATTACCTTTCACCCTCACATATCACTTTTCTTTATATAATTTTGTCTATTCATTCTATTGAGGCAACTTCCATTAGTGTCTCCGCCTCAATCTCAGTCAGTGATCAACATGTGCTTGACTCGAGTCATACATTTTTTTGTTTCCACACTTACATTTAGCACAATAATTTTTTGGCTTCAAAACATATGGTGTGTCTTTCTACCATTTTTCTACTTCTATGATTTTATTAGGTCATCATTTATTCCAAGATTTTTACTAATGCTCTGATTACATTCTATTTTCAATTGTTGGACATCTAATTTTTGACTTATTCATTCACCCCGGTTCAATCTATATCTTCTTGAGTCAAACCTCATATATTTATACTCTACTCGTGATTTAATTCTTTCGAAATTGAGATATTCCATTTTCCTATATTATCAACTTGATATTTCGCTCTGAGAATTACCATCTACCGATCATATTCTTATAACAATTTCTCTCCTACAAGCTTTGTCTCAATTTCTTCACCTCAGAGACAAAACACAAATTTGTTCCATACCAAAGTTCATATATATGTCATTACCTTGCACCCTCATTTCCCCATTAAGGGAACATATACCTCGTTTTTATAATTTTGCTCATACCTTATTTGATTGAGGCAATTTTCATTACTTTCTTTGCCTCAGTCTCAATCCAAGACATCAACCTTTTATCTTCTACCCAACAATCTATTTTGAATAAGATCCTATCAATCATGACAATTGCTAATACTTGGGCTTTTTTTTTAATATTTCAAGGATATTTATAAATATCTTTTGTGACAAATATTTTTCATGAACAATTATCATCGTCCATAGAAAAAGGGATCATATCCCAATCAAATTAACCAGCTGTTAAGGTAAAGATTTGATCAAGCGCAATCCGGCTGATAGGCTCGGAGCTTTCTAAAAGCTAGCTCAACCATGTCACTAGACAAGGGATTTTTATAGAGCAAGCGCAACTTGGTCGTTTGGCTAAGGGCTTTTTCAAAGCAAGCTCAACCCAAACGCTAGTTTGGGGAATTTTAACAAGTTCAAAATCCAACCTTGGGTGAAAACAAAAATTTCACCAAAAGGCACTCGAGGTGATAGGAAATTTTCTTGTCACAACCAATGAAGGAACAATAGGGTCTCAGCCATTGCTTCAACAAACGTGTTCGAGGTGATGAAGGTTATTTCCTGGCATTGCCACTTGTTTTTGAGCAACCCATTCAGGAAAATGGGTAAAACCTGAAACTATGGACCAAAGAGCAATCCATGCAGGCAAGGGGTTAAACCTGTAATGCAAGTCAAAGCAACTCACGCAGGTAAAGGGGTTAAACTTGCACTGCAAGCCAAAGCAACCCACGCAGGTAAAAGGGTTAAACCTGCACTATAATTCAACACAGCCCACACAGGTAAGCTTTTGGACATGCATGCTAACGCAATGCACACAGGTAAGGGTTTAAACTTACAATGCGAACCAAGGCAACCCATTTCAGGGAGGTTAAACCTAAATTCAATATTGGCAAGCCCATGCAGGCAAAGAGTTAAACCTGCAATATAAGATCAAACAACCCATTCAGGTAAGGGGTTAAGCCTGAAACATCTCTCCAAAAATGTTTTGTTTGAAAAATTTATGGTGCTTATCTTTGTCACTAAGCACGGTTAGCACCGGCTCAGTAACAAAGAGGGGCATCTGTAATCACCCCAAATTTTTTTAAAAAGAATGCCCTCATTTATTAAAAACACAAAACTCAATTTTTGAATCTAAATTGGTCGAAAGCCACAATCCAAATCCAAATTAGATCCAAAAACCCAAGTTCAAATCCAAATCAAGCATTTGAGAACCATTTACCCATCCTTTTAATAAAAAGGCCTCTTTTCAGAGGCTGATTTTGGTCTTTTTGGTAAACAAGACCCATTTGCCCCTCTTTTTTTATAAAGAACTTACTTTTAGAGGGTGATTTTGGTATTTTTGGTAAACAAGACCCATTTTCCCCTTCTTTTTTATAAAGAACTTCATTTTAGAGGGTAATTTTAGTCTTTTTTGGCGGATAAGACCAATTTGCCCTTTCTTTTGACAAAAAGTCTCATTTTAGAGGGTGATTTTAGTCTTTTTGGGTAGACAAGACCAATTTGCCATTTCTTTTGACAAAAAGTCTCATTTTAGAGGGTGATTTTAATTTTTTTAGGTCAAAAAATTCAAATTTAGGGTTTTGGCTCCAAAATCTTCTATAAATACCCCCCACTTCCCCCTTCTTGGGCAAGAGTTGGCCTTGGGAGAAACCCTAGAGTATTCTCACTTGAAGACTTAGGGTTTCTCCTGAGCTCTTTCTCTCTCCCTCCTCCTCTTTCCACTCCTCTCCAACTTGGAGCAAGCCACAACCCTCTTGGAGGCATCATCTTGGAACTTCACTCAAGGGGATCTTCAATTTAGGGTGTTCATTTTTCCAAAAGCTATTCTCACTAGAGGTACGTAATCAATATCTCATCTCTTTCTTTCTTCATTTTCCTCTCTTCTTCATCTCCCCATGGCCAAAGAAGATAGCACTTAACCTCTTTTCAGAGACAAGAGGCTATGCTCAAGTGTACCGGGAGCATGGAAAGATGAGATAATCTTTCATTTCATGATTGAATCATGTTTTTCCTTTTATTGAATGTAGCATTGCCTTCGTTTCTTCACTTTCTTCTCATCTTTATCTCCCCATGGCCAAAGGAAATAGCACTCAATCTCTTCTTAGAGACAAGAGGCTATGTTCAAGTTCACCGGGAGTATGGAAAGATGAGATCATCCTTTATTTCATAGTTATATTATGCCCTCCTTCCTTGTTGAATCTTTCTCTTCCTATGATCATCTCTTTCTCTCTCTCTTTCTTTCCTTCCTTGAATATTGTCCATGTATCACCCATGCATAGTTGTTTGGTTTTCCCTCTATATGTGAATGTATGGTGAGAATGAGAGTGTGGTTTGGGGATTCTTTATTTTCATATTGATTTTTGAGGTTGGGACTTGTCCAACCCGAGAAAAACCCTCACGAATATGTACATGTTAATATGCATTTGCATGACATTTCGCGTTAGTTTTCTTTTAATCATCCCATTAAGAACCCTAATGAGCATCTTATTGTATGATTTGTTTCCTTCCACACCCAACGGTGGAAGAAATATATCCATTGTGGAAAACTAAATCATAACATTCTATGTTTTTATATAAATCATATTTTTCAAAACATTTTCAAAAGAAATCTCTCTAATGCGGTCTTGGAGACTTAGCTTAAGCTCTTGCATGAGTCCAAGCTCTCTTCCGACCTATATCAAAATTTGAAGTCGGCTATTTTCAAATCATTCCTTGATTTTCATATTCATGAAAACGTATGCGTATATACATGTTATATACGTATGCATGCACATGAATATCTTTATTTGTTGTTTCTCTTTATATGATTTAACATACTTTTATAAACTCTCGTATATGTATGTATGTATATATATATATATATATATATATATATATATATATACGTACGTGTATTCCATTTTAAAATCTCTCTTTCTCTTTCTAAAATGATCTTCTCTTCTCTACTTGATATAACATCATTTTCATAAGCTTTCATATATGTATACAATATATGTGATTTTATGATTTTCAAGATCTTTTCTTTCTCCATATCCCTCTTTGAATGTAGTCCTTCATCTTTTTCATTCTTCCAATATCTTACCATTTAAGATTTTAATTTTTTCATTTACCGACTTCATTAAGACCACAACTCAAGTAATGACCAAATATTGGATTCATGCTTGATGGTCTACAATCTCAATCCATTTTCAAAAACTTTTCTTTCTTATATATGATAACTATGAAAATAAAAATATTAGATGTATGTTATGGTAGGAATGCCTTAGATGAATGTTGTGGTAGGAATGAGTCATTTTTCTTCCATTCATCTTAGGATTGATGCATTCATGCATTCACTTTCACTCAATATCACAAATGAGCACAAACACATCTCTAAAAGAATTTAAGCAAGATGAGATGGAGCTCTAACTAGGTGGTAACCGAATTAGAGCAAAATCTCAAACCTACTTAAAGTCTTAAGAGAACAGTAAAATGACTTCAAAGTGATTCCCCAAGCTTTTCAAATGATATTTAAAAGATTTCTCAACTCTAGTTTTCATCAAAATGTTTCACATTCTCAAGCAATTGTTCAAGAACCTTCTCAAAAGTTTGAAACATCAAACTTCCAATATTCTTCTTCACTGCATATAGAATAAAAATGATGTTTAAGCCATAATAAAATGCATCAATAATAAACATAGCCCTTGGATTGATTACCCCAGGTAAAGGCACCGGGAATGGTTGATCCTCGTACCGACGGGCGAGTCCCTTTCTCTTTTATTTTCAAATAAAAATCTCATTTTTCTGGAGCACTCCAAAACTGATGAAAATTTTGGGAAGCAAACAACCCCTAAAGCTGACTTCTCCTTCTTCCTCTTCCTTTTGCTTTTGTTTTGCTGTTCTTCACAGGGGACGTCTGTTGGAGATCTTGCTGCATCTATAAGGGAGACTTCCGCTGCGAAGCACAAAACAGTGGTATCAGAGACAGGTTCTCCCACGGTTCTCCCACAAGTAAGTACATCGACAGTTATCAAGATAGTGTCCTCTGATGAACATGAATGAATGAAGCATGCTAGACCATAGATTAAAACTATGTGGCGCATATGAAGCGTGCTAGGCTAAAGCTTACTGTTCACAAGGCAAAACGATGGAAGCATGCTAAATTAAAAATCAATTTGAAGATATGTAGCATGTTACTTGCAGTTCAGTTAGAAACAACTTCTGTACATGAATTTCAGTAGACAGACGTTTGCATATACTATGCCGGATCAGAAACAAAAAAAAAAGAGGGTTTGAACAGAGGGCGCACAAATCAGAAGATTGTGATTTTTTTTCTTCTCTGTCGACCCCTTTTGTGATAATAACCGAATCATAGATAAGGGCTCAAGGGTTGCTGCCGCCTGAGCAGGTGCATAACCTCCTCACCGGCGGAAAAGGGCAGTTGCCTTTTACATGTTCTTCTCTCAAATGCGAAAAGCCGTGAGAGAGGGAAGACTGCACTCCCTCCCTGCCACTGCACTCTCTCCCTGCCGACAGCCTTCCAGTGGCCTTTCCTCTCCTCAATCAAGGAAGAGGAGGGGCCTGAGCCAACGGCCTTTCCTTCTTTTTGGTAATCAAAACAAAAAAAAAGGGGGGGAAAGGGGAACAGGCGGTGGCCCTCTCACTTACGGGATATGTGGCTGCCGGCAAAGGAAGGAAGAGCAGAGTGAGTAGTGAGCGTGCCTCTAAGAACGAGTTGATGAAAGTCACTCGTGCAGCCGGAAGAAGCTCCGGTCTTCTTCTGAGAACGAGCCGAAAGAAGCTCTAGTCGTTCTCTGATTGGAACGACGGAAAACAGTCGGAAATGGTGCAGCGTCGAAGGCACGGCGGAGGCAGATACGGTGGCGGACTCGCGGCGCAGCTCCACGGTCGAAACCCTCTGTTAGGGTTTCACGACAGGCAAGAGAAGCTCTCGAGAGGAGAGAGAAGGAAACCGGTGAAATGAAGAAAAACGAGGGTTCAACCGATTTTTATATCAAATTTCAGAAATTACAAAAATAGTCCACCATGTTAGTGAAATTCTCAAAAAGGCTATTATAAATTCCAGAATTTCATGCCGCAACTTTTTTGCTGAAAAACTCTTCCAAAAGAGGCTCGCGAAAGTTATTTTCATCAAAAACCTGGAACTTTATAAAAAATTGCTTTTGGGTACCCTCAAAATTATTAGAAATTACTAAAAGAGGGTTACGGAAAATTATTTTGCAATTTCAGTAGGAAACCATGATTTTATGAGAATTACATAGAGACACCCATAAGCTTGTTAGACAATTATAAAAGAAGGGTCCTGAGAATAACTCTGAAAAGAGATTATGTATGTTTCATATTTAATCTAATGTCTTGTTATTCTAAATATTATTTTAGAGTGTTGTCTGAGATTCATGTACATGCTCTAGAGTACTTTCTTTAAGGCCTCTTGATGTAATATTGTAAACTTCTTTCTTTGTTATGATTGTTCTTTACTTGCCATCGTAAATTAATTTAAAAATGACATCAAGAGTGGGAGCTTCTGAATTAGCTAAGACTGAGAAACTGAATGGGACAAATTTCCATGCATGGAAGCGCAGAATAATGTTGGCCTTGACTTTAGAAAGACTCATTTATGTGATCAACGAGCTTTTTTCTACTTTAGGAGACAAACCCACAGACAAAGAGAAAAAGGCATATGAGTCATTTACTTTTGATGATCTAATGGCTGAAACTATCATGTTAGCCTTCATGGAAGATGATCAAATCAGAGTCTTTGAGGATTGTCCAACTGCCAAGGATATGTTTGGTACTATCGTTTCAAAATACAACACCATGATTGCTATGCACATTTAGTTACCGCAAGAATAGTACAATTCCTATAGGATGAAAGAGTCAGACAATGTAATAGACCATGTTAATAAGATGTTGGTCATGGCTAAAGATTTAGCCGTTGTGGGGAATGTCATATCTGACAATATGCAGATAAACACAATTCTGAACAGCCTACCTCCTTCTTGGGATATGGCAGTTACTGTTTTGAATGTTCAATTTGATACTCTTACTTTAGAAAAGCTTCCTATACAGTTAGCTCTACAACAACAACGTCTGACCAAGAGAAATAGAGCAGAGTTGGTGACAGACCAGGAAAAACCTGCTGGTAGTCATGTGCTTGTAAAACCAAAACAATTTAAAAATCGAAACGATGGCAAGTTCAAGGGCAATTATGCATGTACTAAGAAATCTCAAGGAACTGTAGTGAAATGCTACAGATGCGGAAAGCCTGGACATATAAAGAAGAACTGCAGGACAAAATTCCCGAGTAAGAAAGACAACAATGGTCAGGGCAACTACAACGGAAGGAAGCCTCAAGGGGACTCTGACAGAGAAGTCATCTGTGTCGTGTCAGAATGTCTGTTTGCAGATGGAGATCTAACTGGCTGGTGGGTCGATTCGGGAGCTACTCGTCACATTGCAAAGACAAAAGAATGAGTGATCCACATGGAAAATCTGAGTCCGGGAACCCACAAGGTCTATATGGGAAACAACTCTTATTGTGATGTCATGGGAATTGTGGCATATCGTCTAAATGTTGGGGGTACAAGTGTTGTACTTAACGAGGTTTTGTATGTCCCCTCTATGAGGAGGAATCTAGTGTCTGTTCCCGCACTAACTGGGAAAGGTTTTGAAGTACGTTTTATTTCAGGGAAAGTAACAGTGGGAAAACATGGAAGGTTCATGTTTGGTGGAAAAATTGTAAAAGAACATGGTATGTTCAAACTGAATGACATGAATGAAGCTTCAAGTTCTGTTATTTCGATTGTGCAATGAGTGTGAATGTAAACTTATGGCATCAAAGATTAAGCCATATAAGCATCAAAAAGATGCAGACTCTAGCACAACAAGGTTTAATACCTGACATAAATATAAATGATTTTGCGAAATGCGAGTCATGTGTATATGAAAAAATGACAAGGAAACCATTTTCGTCTGAAGTAATACGGGCCACTGAATTATTAGAGATAATTCATACTGATATCTGTGGACCTTTCAGGATCCAAACTCACAATGGGAAGTTATATTTCATAATATTTATTGACGACTTCTCAAGATTTGGTTACATATACTTAATCAGATATAAATCATAAACACTTGAGAAATTCAAGGAATACAAATCTGAAGTCGAGAGACAACTTGAAAGGAATATCAAAATCATAAGGTCTGATCGATGAGGAGAATACACTTCTAGTGGATTCCTCGAATACTGCAAAGACCTTGGAATTAATAGGCAAAAGACAATGCCTAGGACACCACAACAAAATGGTGTGGCTGAGAGGTGTAATAGAACCCTCTTGAACATGGTGAGATCCATGTTGGCAAGAGCACAATTACCAAAAGCTTTTTGGGGAGAAGCTGTGTTAACAGTTATGTATACAATAAACCGAGTGCCCTGTAAAGCAGTCCCAACCACTCCTTATGAAAGATTGACTGGTGTAAAACCAGATCTAAGATATTTAAGGAGATGGGGATCTGTAGCACACGTGAAAATTCTAGATCCAAAATTGGATAAACTAGATAACAGATCAGTGAGATGTATATGTTTATTGGATACCCAAAAGGATCCAAGGGCTACAGATTATATCATTCATCTATGGGACTTATAGAAAGCAGAGATGTAGAGTTCATAGAAGAACTGAACAATAAAGATTTTGATCCAGTGGAATATCGAAACGATATACTGGATGATCTGATTTATTGAAATGATCAGTCTAGTAATGAACCGACTAGAGATCAGTCTGGTAATGAGTCGACTGGAGGTCAGTTTGGCAATGAACCAACTGAGCAGGAATCGTCTGAGGAACAGTCAGGTAATGAACCGACTGAAGATCAGTTAGGCAATGAACCAATTGTATGAATACCTCGTCATCTCAGACGTTATCAGGTCACAAAAGACCTAGAGCTCCTCCTTCATATTTAAATTATTATTATGTATATCTAGCAGAGGATCTATGCTATTTAGTAGATATTGACGAAATGTCTGACAATTTGACATATGATGAAGCGGTTAGCTCGCATGAATCGTCGGATTGGGTGAATGCTATGGATGAAGAAATTGAATCCATAGAAAAGAATAAAGTCTGGGAATTAGTAGATCTTCCTAATGACAGAAAACCCACTGGATGTAAATGGGTGCTAAGGAAGAAGTATAAAGTTGACGGATCAGTTGAAAAATTCAAAGCCAGACTAGTGGCGAAAGGTTTTTCTCAAAAGGAAGGAATTGATTACTCAGAGACTTATTCGCCGGTTGCAAAGTTCGCATCAATCAGAAGAATTTTGGCTATCGCGGCATTCTATGACTTGGATATTTGTCAGATGGATGTGAAGACTGCTTTTCTGAATGGTGAGTTGAAAGAAAGTATATATATGACTCAACCGCAAGGATATGTCATCAAGGAAAAAGAAGACAAAGTGTACAAGTTGAATAAATCATTGTATGGACTGAAACAGTCTCCTAGACAGTGGTATTTTGCTTTCCACAAAACAATTACAAAACTTGGGTTCGTTGCAAACCAACTAGACCACTGTGTGTATGTTTGGAAAAGTGTGAGCCTAATCTGTATTCTATCATTATACGTTGATGACATATTGCTAACAGGAAATGATAACGACATGATTGTCAAAACAATGACTTGGCTGAACAAAAACTTCGAAATGAAGAACTTGGGTGAAGCATCCTACTTATTAGGAATTAAAATCACTCGAGATAGAAACTCAAGAATCCTGAGTCTAAGCCAAGAACGATATATTGATTATATCTTGAAGAAATTTCGGATGTTAGATTGCAAATCGATTGGGACTCCTATAGCTAAAGGAGCAAACTTGAGCAGGAGCGATTGTCCGGGTGAAGGACAACAATAATTAAATGTTCCCTATGCCCAAGCTGTTGGCAGTCTAATGTATCTAATGTTGTGTACCAGACCTGACATAAGTTTTCCTATCGGTCTAGTTAGTCGTTATCAAAGTAATCCTAGATGGCCTCTTTGGCAAGCAGTCAAAAGGATTTTTCGGTATATTAAAGGAACAAAAGGACTGAAATTGTCCTACCAAACTGATGAGCTGACCTTAGTTGGCTATTCAGATGCGGATTTTATAGGATGCAAAGATGATAGTAAGTCTACTTCTGGTTATGTATTCCTCTTTGGAGGTGGGGCGATAGCCTGGTCCTATAAGAAACAGGGATGTGTTGCTCAGCACACTCAAGAAGCAGAGTATGTAGCATGCAATGTTGCAACTACTTTTGCTGTCTGGATAAATCGGTTCTTGAAAGACTTGAAATTAGATCTTGCTCATGAACTGGTCCAACTGTACTGTGATAATCAGGCAGCGATATCTCTTATGAAAAATGGAGTTGTTAGCTCAAAGAGTAAACATATAATGGTGAAATACCATTATATTCATGAAATGATCGAGAAAAATGAAATCTCAGTTGAATATTTGCCTACAAATGATATGGTGGTTGATCCCTTAATCAAGGGAATATCTGAAGACTTGTTTTCAAAACATATAGTTCATATGGGGCTAAGATATATTTGAAAGGTTGCGAAGGAAAAACCATTGAATGGAAAACCTCGCTGTAAACCTTGAAAAAGGTTTAGGTTACGTTGGATAAGCCAATTAAGGAAAACCACGTAACAAATTGAAAATAGAAAACCCACATATAGTGGAAGAAATTGGCGGTCGCATGGCCAAGTGGGAGATGTTGGATAGTGGCCACTGAGCCCTATCCGGATATCTTACTAGATTTTAATCTAAAACTGTTCATAAAAATCTCCTAGAAAATCTCCCAAAGAACCGCAGCTAGGGTTTGGGGAAAACCTAAGGGGCTGGACTACATATTCCTAGCAAGCTTTCTTGAACAGATATCAGCCGTGAGCAGCCCCATGGAAGAAAACCCCTAAAGCTGACTTCTCCTTCTTCCTCTTCCTTTTGCTTTTGTTTTGCTGTTCTTCACAGGGGACGTCTGTTGGAGATCTTGCTGCATCTATAAGGGAGACTTCCGCTGCGAAGCACAAAACATCCAACAGTTGAAACATTGGAGCATCCATGAAGGTCCAATGAATCCAAGGAACTCAAGCGAGAGATGGTATCAGGCATTTGCTCCATAGAAGAGCACTCTCTCAGGTTCAAGCAAACCAGGCTATGGAGGTGGCCGATGGATTCATCGACTCATCTCAAACTGGTGCATCCATCAAATATCAACTTGGCTACGTTCGGTATCCTCCTAAAATCTGGAGTTCCCCTAAGGTTCTAGCACCACCCGAGATCGAGGACATTCAATTGGCCAAATGACCACGCTTGAAACAACTATGAGACTCGCGTATCAGCAAAATGAAAATGATGCAGGTCTGAATACTGCAATGTCCTAGACCTAAACTGAACCTCAAGCATGAATTCACTTCTAGCCAGCCTTAACCTCAGTACGACACGAATGCAGGAGTACTTTTCATGTTTTGTTTGGAAATTTTCAAGCGCCCTTAAGCTCATTTGGATCAAGCTTCAAAAGAAAAAAGGCAAGTTATAGTAAGAAAACAATCTCTAGGTACGCATTGTATTTAGGAAGACGAAATTTCTCTCTACTTGAAGGTAAAATAACATTTTTGTCACCAACAAATATGGCTCAAAATAAAATATTTAATACCCGAAAGAGAGGTAGGTCAAAAAAAAAATCAAAGCCTTTGTAGCCGAAAATTTTCGACTCATTTTACCCAAATAAATATTTTTAAGTGCATTTGAAAATGTTCTCTTACTTCAAAGATAAATGCACATAGAGGCATTTAATTTTGGTGTACATCCAAACATGTTCTTTTCAGAGAAACATCCAAACGCATCCGTAACTGCTGACAATAATAAAACATTCCCTCAAGTTTTCCATTTTATGAAGACTGCACTCGTCCATCAGTAAAGAAAGGGCATCAAACTTTCTGCATCATTAACTAAAAGAAAAAAAAAAGAACAATATGGAGCTGATACTTACTTGTTTTTCCTGTAGCACGTTTAACGCTTCCTCATTTTCCCATAACCTGCTCGGCACTGAGCTTTGCTGCCGAACAATCTGTCTTCCCATGTCTCGAATTTGATCATGCATTTCGAACTCCCCCGTCTTATCACTTATTCTGATGAGAGATTTACGCTCTAAGATTCGAATTGCAGGAATTGGAGAAAGTTTAGAACCTTTCCACATGGAAACCGCATTCTTTCTGTCCTTCCCAATGAAAAAACATGCTATATCCAAGAATATGCACTTCGTTTCCTCATCAAGTCCGTCCTAGCTAATTCTCAATCTCTCATGAACTTCTTTATCTAGGACTCTTTTCAACTTTTCCAACATCGAGTTCCATTCGTCAAAACTTTCGATATCATAGAAGAGCGACCCAAATACTTTAAGGCATAAAGGTAAACCACCAGCAACGGACACAACTTTCTCCAACAATTCGCCGTATTCCGGCCTTGGCTCAGGCTGCCCAAACGCATGCCAACTGGAAAGTTGAAGCGATTGGGCACAATCCAATTCTGCAAGCTTGTAGATGACTTGCAGCCGCGATCTTAGCAACTTTTCATCTCTAGTGGTGATGATGATTCTGCTTTTACCACCAAACCAATCTCGACCACCAGCCAATTCGTCAAGTCGATCATTATGATTTGGCTGAGAACAATGAGAACTTTCTTACCACCAATTCGTCGTCTGATTTGGCTGATGCCTTCGTCCTTGTTGCTTATACGTGTTTTATTGTCCCTGAAAATGTCACGGAGCAGCTGTTCTTGCAAGGTGACAACGCCATTGGCATGTGATGATACTTCTCGGACGTTTGAAAGAAAGCTGTGGGCTTCGAAACTGGAATGTAATCTGTTATAGACTGCTTTGGCAAGGGTGGTCTTGCCGATCCCGCCCATCCCGCAGATGCCGACCATCTACAGAGTCTCATATACTTGATTTAATAGGAATTATCTAGCAATCGATTTCAAAAAGATTGGGCTGTTAAGATTAAATTGCAAATATACAAGGCAATTGTATTTTTAAGAGTTCAAAATACTTATCCCAAACAAGAGTTTCCTTTTAAGGAATCTCATTTGTTTCCTTCTTTCTCTTTTTCTTCTCTCTCTCATCCTGAAACATATTTCAAACTCTTGAAAAAACAATTTGGTTTCTACATTTACAACTTAATTTTTACCATCTGATCTCTTTGGATTTTGGAATTGGTAGCTCTATGATTCCCATCAAAAGCTATTATATGAGTTTGACAACTACTTGTTTTCATCCAAACACACACGCATATATATAACATCATAAACTTACATTTTTTTCTTTTATATTTTAGAATTTAAACAATTGGACGTCATTCTGCAATTGGATTTACAGAAAACGGCTTTAATATAACAAAAACGGCCTTAGAACCTACAAACTTTTACCTCCGTAGGCCTAGTAAGATTGTACCTTCGTAAGATTTGAACCCCTCACCTGCCGTCTATCAACACACTCAGCACACATAAACTTTGACATTGATTCTCACACTTGAACGACTGCTACAGAAGATGAGAATGAGAGAGTCCCTTACTCTCTAGAGCATCTAACATGGAAAAACGTGGAAGGTTCTTGAATACCTTATAACTTGTTTCTATATATGTGCTTAGCAAATATTCTTCAATGATGTTTTTTTATTTCGCTAATTACACTGTTTCCTGGAGGAATCTATATCAATTGGAATTTTAATGAATCATGATGATCTCAAACAGAACTGTTCTAGTAGATAATATGTTTCTTTGCATGGTAAATAGCCAAAACACAACGTTGAAACTAGAGAAGCATTCTTTTCAGCGACAAAGAAAGATTGAAACTTTACTAGTGCTTGTACCATTAACTAGACCCGATTCAACATGTACCCAGTTGCCTTTTGGCATACCCCGTCTCAAGGAAACACTGTACCGATGGCGGTATGTCTGGGTAACTTTCATACCTTTGTTACTGAAAGGCGTTTGGCAACAGAAACACTGCGTTGTAAAATGTGAAATATCATCTTCTAATCCATTTGCGACACAACTCTCTTTCCAAATCCAATCCATTTGCGACGATACTTTAGCTGGGAATATCATCCCCTAAATCAGGAAAATCCTTGGACGCCAAGATTTATCACACGAGAAAAGAAATAACTGCTGATATTTCATTACTCATTGACAATGAAAAATAAATGTTTATTTCTTGTTTTTCTTTTCATATTCATAATCCTCACATTCTGGGTCACTTGCCAATTACCCCAACTCGTCACCATTGTATGGGTATTGATAAATTCATCTCCACTTCTCACATTTTGGGTCGCTAGCCAATTACCCCAACTCGTCTCCATGGTATGGGTATTGATGAATTAGCTGGGAGAATCGGGGTATATATATATATTCATTCTAAAAAACTAATATTGTCAATATATATATATATATATATATATAATCACTCAGCTATCTAATCAAGGCCATCCATGTAAAACACATAAATGGTTGAGCGAAAAACAATATATATATATATATATATGTAAACTAATATTAGATGACGAAAATGTCTTCTTTTTTTTTTTTTTCTTAACCATCTATCATGTTAGATGGTGTTGGGTGACTTTAAAAAACTAAAGTCACTATATATATATATATATATAACTAGAGAGAGATAGAGAGAGACTATGTTAGTTTTAAATGTGAGTCAGCTATGACACAGCAGGGTCACCGTTTAAGTGTCTCATTCATTTTTCTTACCACGGAACGCACCATGTCGCTTTCGTTTAACGGGTCAAAGAGCGCAACTTCTCGACCAAGAAAAGCACAGACGACAATGCTTGTATTCAACGTGTTAGTGCACGAAAGCCAACTGTTTACCAAACGAATCTCACAAGGGATGCCTGGGTTTGGCAAATGAAACCCTTTTTTTTTTTTAGTTTACCTTGATTTGTTTAATCTCAAAATGCCACCTATTCTCTCTCTGCTTTGAATAAGCAAACAATAAATAATCTACATAAACGACACTCTGCATGACTACCATGTGCTATATATAGATACGATTCATCTCTCTTAATTCCTCTAACTTAAATCTTGGATCTCCTTACATCGTTCTGCATCATATCTCTCCTAAAGGTAAGTAATTCAATTACCTTTTGTGATATATAATGATACTTTACATGTAATTCGTTTTATTGAGTTAAACGTAGAACACGTTGATTATTTTAGGAGGTCAAAGGAGTTTCATTAGTTACTAATTAAATTGAACCTTATGCTATGTTTGGATGAAGGGAAACAGAGGAAAAGAAATGGATGGAAAAGAAAGGAAAGACCTTTCTTTCAAATACAGGAAAGACCTTTTTTTCCATTCCTTTCTTTCCCTCTCCATCCATCCAAACAAGCTGTTAGTATTTTGATCTTGGAGAATCCGGCAAAAGATTTGTGGTGAATTACCACAAGTCAGGACCTTATAACAGTATTGACGTAGCCGGATTGTAAACTCCGACACTCAAATGATAGGCCGGGTGAGTAAAGTTCAAGAGATTTCATGAACTTGAACCACATTTTCAAGGGCAAGTATAGTTTAGTCTAGATTAGATAGGTTGGAAGGAGTTTACTGCAATCCATCTTTAGGATACCTGACAGAAATCCTGTATGCAGCTCAAAGTTTTATTAATTTAAACGTCTCATTCTCCTAAATGAAACAAATCCATTCATTTGATTAATTGTGGTCGAAATTAGCTGTGGTTTTTCAAAAGTAGCGAAAGATATATAAAAGAAAAATAAGAGAAGTTCAAAGATTTGACAACAAATTGGGGAAATGGAGTAACAATGAGGTTTCATCAGTCTTAAGAAAAAAAAAACGTAAGGTATTGAGCAATAACAAAATACAATGTAGTTTAGAACTTTAAAGTATAATTAAGAAATGGCATGACACGAATCGATGCTAAAACTATATTACTTTCCTTAAATTTAATCAAATAGGTCGACTCTGGCCTGATTCCAATTGATTTTAGCAACATTGGTACATGCGAAGCAATATAACTTGCCAAATGGGTAGGGTACTCATTTCTCACCATTATTATTACTATCGTTATTACTTTATTATTATTATTATTACCTGTTGATTTCAAATAAAATATTTTTACTATTGTGAACTAGTCTATTTTAAGCTCTTAAATTGTAACGCACGTCAGTTTGTCAATCGTCTGCCTTGACCAAAAATGTAGAAACACAAAACATGCTTGCCACGCTCCATACCTTCTTCTCCAACTCATTCTTAGCCATCCTAATTTACAGATCATGCAAAATTCATCGTTAACCATCTTAGTTTACAAAATAAAATAGAAAATCCTTCATTTCTTCATGTATGGGGAAACCTCTTGAACAAGGGGTGTAACTCTTTCCCTTCTCTTGCTCCGCTGTTTAGGACTTCGCACCATCATTGTTTGAAGTCAAGATGGTTGATTGAGATAGAAACAGAATAAGAGTGGAAGAACATGGTTCGGCTATTAGATGCCTACGTTCATGAACTGAGTGATCTATCTTCACTTGATTCTCATAAGCGAATTACAGTATGTTCTATATATATAACAAAGGCTAAAAGCGTTAAGCCAAATAAGAATGCAGCAGTTGCCTAGAATATTAGCAGTCCATCAGTCTGACCAACTAAGCTAAGCCCTTGGAACCAAAAATATCACTCGCATAAAACATATCATCAGTAATGGAGCTACATATAGGCTGCCATAAGCAGTTGCCCATGCCAGCAACAAAATTTTTATTTATTTTTAAATATTTTTACATAAATTTCTTTCAATTATTTATTTGTTTATATATGTTGTGACCCTTAAAAAATTGAGAATTTTTATAAAGGTGCTCCGTAGCCAAAAAAATTCCTCAAACCAGCCATTTGGTGAAACGCTTAAAGAGGCAACCAAAGACTTCAATACCTCACCACTGTACATCTTTTTTCTCTGCCAACGTGCATCTCTTTTTACTTGAAATCGGGTGAAGAATGTGGATGGAAGAAAGACCTGACTCTCTTCATTGATGGTGTTTTTTCAAGGTTGAGATAAGTTATTAACTCATGCACATATCTCTCCTTTGCAGATCTATTGACATATCCCATTCTGTCTCAGACATGAGCACATTTACCGGCATGTTACGCCATTTTAGCCTAAAGAACAGGAAAAAGGATTCAGAAAATCGTGACACCAATAACGAAGAATCACAGGACAGTGAGCTTGGCCTCAACGCGAAATTGATTCTATGCTTCTTAAACCCGGCAATTCAAAAGATTGGAGTCTGGGGAATGGCTGGAACAGGCAAAACCTTGAATGTCACGACGGCACTGGGAACTTTAAATGAATTGAAAAATAAAATATTTGATTGTATCCTCTTCTTCACCGTCAAAGACGGCTTGAGAACTCTGAGAAATGATTTGATCAGGGAACTAGGCGTTATTAAGGTTGATAGTGAAGATGATGACATGAAAGCTGCTGCCTTGTTGTACAGGAGGCTGAGAGGGAAGAAGTTCCTTCTCATCTTAGATGACTTGTGGGAAACAATCAGTTTAGAAGAACTGGGAGTTCCTGAACCCACTGAAGAAAATGGCTGCAAGCTCTTGGTGATCACTCGAAACCGCAAACTGTGTGACCTTATGGGCACTCAGGTTGATGTCAGGGTGTCTGGTTTTACTGAGGAAGATGCATGGAGCTACATCTGTGAAGCAGCCGGCGACGTCGTGAAGCAGCCATCGATCGAGCCCATAGCTAAACGAGTTGCAAAAGAATGTGATTGCTTGCCTCTTGCACTTAAAGCGACAATGGAGGCTATGGCGGGCAGAAGCGATGAGGTTTCTTGGCTGAGAATGTTGGGTGATTGGATGCACTTTAGGCCTTCAAGGCGAATCTTCGAAAAGTTGTTCCTGCGTTTGAAGTTGAGTTATGATCACTTGGAAAGTGAACTCCTAAGAAAATGTTTCTTAGCGTGTTCTTTATATGCAGAAAAACAGGAGGTCAATGTGATAGAACTGATACACTGGTGGATTTATGAAGGCTACATTGACCTTACAGAGGAAATGACATTGTTGGAGGCTTATGAGAAGGGGGCTCATCTGATAGAAGATCTAAGAGATGCAAGTATGATCGAAGTTCGTGATGGAGGCCTTATTAAATTCAATGATGTGATGAAGGACCTAGCTCTAATTATCAAATCTAAAGAGTTCATAAAGAAGATCGATCAAAAGCTACTCGAAGCACCAGACAGAGAAGCATGGGAAGAAGCAGAGATGATATCACTGAAAGAAAACCATATAACAAGCCTTGAGCAGAACCCAAACTGTCCCAATCTCACTTGCCTGCACCTCTGTAGCAACCATCAGCTGAGAAAGATCTCCCCAGAGTTTTTTGAGCAAATGCCGGAACTTCGCTTTCTAGATTTGTCATGGACAGGAATTGATTCTCTGCCAAGATCAATCTCTCATCTTGTGAAGCTTCGATTGCTTGATTTGGACTTCTGCAGGTCCTTGAGAAACATAACAGGTGTAGGGGCTCTCAAGCAACTGATCACTCTTGATCTCTCAGCCACCCCAATAGAAGAGCTGCCAGTGGAAATCGGTGAACTGACTCAGCTGAGACACCTGCACATGTTTGCCACTGTGCATCTCAAGAGAGTTGCTAGTGGGATCTTGCCCAGACTCTGTTTTCTGGAAATCCTCAAGATGGGAGGTAGTTCCTATGCTTGGCAAAGCGAGGGCCTGGTCGGTGAAGCCAGCTTGCAGGAGCTGTTGGGCTTGAGACGCTTAGATGATTTAGCACTTGTAGTGAGAAGTGTTGCTGATTTCGAATTCTTTGACCAAAGTACATCTCTACAGTCATGGAAAGATGACGTTACCATAGAGTGCAGAATCTTAGAGACGTCGACGACTATGAAGTTTGAAGGCAAATTCAACAAGTGGGAGAGCGAATTTGAGGAAGAAGACATGGTTGCCAAGATCCTAGCCACTGCATCATCGATGGTGGATAAGTATGAAGGGTTCTTTGACAAAGCTTAATTTGGTCGAATTGACTTGGTGTTTAAAATGGGTAGTGGATTCAGAGCTTTTTCAAGGGGCTGGGAGTGAAGCTCCGGATTGCTACTGCTGAGTGGCTTTTGAGATTGAAGAACTTCTTGTTTGTGGATTGATATGTTGTTTGGCTTTCTTTTGTATGAAACTGCAGGAATGGTCTGTTTGATTTCGAATTGCAAAACGTTTGCAATGTCGTGCATAAATTAATTTGTTGAAGATTTGTATAAAGACCTTGTGTAAAAGAAAAGTTGATTTGACTAGAGCTTGCTAAGAAAAAAGAATCCATGTTGGGATCTGGTATTCAGTTCCACGTTTGAGTATGAATCCAATCTCAATCCTACGCAGAACCAAAATCGAAGTACAAGAAAATGATAGATTTTAAGCTAGCTTGACAAGTTTGGATTTAGTTTCAGAAAATCAATTTGGAGTGGAAGGCTCGATCCACATCAAAATAGGTTTTGATTCGGTTAGCTTGGACTAGGTAATAGCCATATCCAAATAAAAAGTAATTTATTCTACCCCATTGATTTTAATTGTTGCTAGTCGTTGATACTCGAAAAGTGGTTTAGTTCATTAAGACTTGAATTATGGCTAAGAACTTTCATTGCGTAAAACTTGATCAGCTTGTTGACTCAAGTTGGAGCAACCTGCTTATTGCCTGTCAGGCGATCAGGTCTGTCCTCATCTGGTGGAGGACGGCCCTCAAATGGTGCACTACAAGTTTTATTTTTGGAGGTCGCTGGTTGGTTTTTCTAGTGTTCCATCTCACCTCTGACCTATACATCAATTAGGAGAAACCATCATTTGAAAACTGGGATATACTTAATTATATATAAATGTCCATTTTTAAAAATTAAAGATTCTTCCAAAGGCTTAGCTTATGCAGAGATGGACTATACCATCAAATGATCGACGATGTACCATATCATGTAATCTTGCACGCGGTCACAGAATCACATATAATATGAATTCAAATCCAGAGCTTTCTTGAGACAGTCCTGCATCTCCACTCAACAGCTGAATCTCCCAACTGAACTTCAGATGCACTTCTGTTAGCAAGCACAATTATTTTTCATTATCTTGCAACTGTCTAAAGCTGCACCTTTGGCGCCGGTGACAAACCAAGTATCTGCAGGGAACAGAGTGCCAAGCAAAAGTTTAACATCTAAATGGGCATTCCCTTCGAGTTTCCTGTGTGATTCCTCGTTTTCATCAAGTCTATCAGGTTGAGGAGAACGGCACAAGTTGGAAAACAAGCATAAATCCTCAGAAAAGCAACCCCAATAAGTACAATGGTTCTGCTCCTGACGAATGAAAGTAAACTGCGAAACCAATTTCTTGGGTTGTACAACTTTAATTCTTGTGTATCAAGATTAGCTCGTGATCGATTAGGAAGATCAATACTCGACCACTTAACCTTTAATGATCTCTCGTTTCAAACGAATTATTCAGAGGTCACAAATGTGCTCATCCCCTGTTTGCCTTGAACAAGAAAAATCTTCCTCACAAGTCAAGGATCCAAAACAGCAGTGCGTGCTGCACCAGGTAATTAAGCGGCAGCTTAACCATGATGTGCAGCAGTGGGGGTTTACCTCCTCAAAACGATACTACATTTTCTCAACTTGTAAGCTCCGGCGACTGTAAGATCCATCGTCCGGTAGCCAATTCCATTTGCTAGCATCTGGCTAACTTCTTCCGCTTCCTTCTGTTCTCGAAGAACCAAACACCCGATGCGGGCGTTCGATTCCAGCTCTCCACATTCCATTTCCCTCAACGACATTTCTCTCCATTGCATTCCCCTCCGATCACAGATCAAAAAATCATCCTTTGAGACTATAAACCGAGTACTTGTCACGGACTGCCCCCTCCAGAAACGCTCGAACTGGACACTGAAAGAACCCACACTCGGCACATTTGGAACAAGGAAAGATATTACTCCCGTCCTGTTGGGGCTCGAACAATTCAGAAATCCAGGAAGGCGGAGCTTTACATAGCCTTCAAAATTCGCCTCCTGAAAACAAACATTTATAGTATAATAAATTGCGGATTAGCAAACCAAATTTAATAAGCCACCATTCATAAGGCACAATTCTCTCTTTGTTTACCTTCATCCTGTTCCACAAGGCATCGGAAAGGCTGGTGCATTCTCTAAGATCCAAGTTCTCCAAGCATTTCAATTTCTCAAGGCCAGGAATGTCGACGAGATTCCCGCACTTGTTTAGATTTAATTCTCGCAGCATATTCAAATTCGAGACATCTGAAATTGTCTCCAGAGCCTCGCAGCACGCGGCATTCAGATGGATCAGCGATGGTGGGAGTTTCGGTATGCTACCAACATCGCGGCATCTGCTTAAGTCGAGGCTCTCAAGTCGAGGGAAGGTGTCCAAGCCTGAGTGCAAGCCGCGGCATGCATAACTGTAGCTCGCAAAATGCGGGCTGAAGTCCACGTGAGTTAACGAAGAGAGATGACTGAAATCAGCCCCACCTGCCCACTCGAACTGCTGGCCGGTGCAAGAGAAACTCCATCTCTCCAGTGAGCGGAGATGGAAGAAACTTGAAGGAAGCGCTTTCAAGAGATCAGTACCTCCCATGCTTAGCCTTTTCAGTTTCAGTAGACCTCCGAAGAAATCAGGGATGTCTCTGATGCCTTTGCAGCCCTCAATTGATAAGTCCTCAAGGTTTTCCAGCGATCTGATGGAAGCTGGCAAAGCAACGAGTGATCTGCATCCTTCAATTTTCAGTTTCCGGAGGTTGGTCAAGAGGCCGATGGATTCCGGAATACTTGGTATCTCCCCTTGACTTATTTGGAACTCCGTTAAGGATTTCAGCCTTCCGATCAGTTTCGGGAGTTGCTTCAGCGACCGGCACCGGCATAAAGATAGCAACTTCAGATTCACCATGAGCGTCACAGATTCAGGCAAACCTGTTAGATTGGTAGCGTCGAGGACGAGGTTCTTCAATGATGTCAAATTTCCCAAATTCTCTGGCAAGGTTGAAACATTGGAGCATCCGTGAAGGTCCAGCGTCTCCAAGCAACTCAAGCGAGAGATGGTATCAGGTATTTGCTCCAGAGAAGAGCACTCTCTCAGGTTCAAGCAAACCAGGCTACTGAGGTGGCCGATGGATTCATCGACTCGTCTCAAACTGGTGCATCCATCAAATATCAACTTGGCTACGTTCGGTATCCACCTAAAATCTGGAGTTCCCCTAAGGTTCTTGCACCACCCGAGATCGAGGACATTCAATTGGCCAAATGACCACGCCTGGTTACCATGACGGGAAGGACTAAGGAGAATCGGATTTTTCATCATGGACGACCATTTCCATCCATTTTGATCCCAAACCTCTTCTATCTCGCTACTTGACAGGTCAAGTACCACAACATTTCGAAGATGAAAGCTAATGGGCAACGACTTTAATGGACATCTCCTCCATCTCAACCATTTCAGGGATTTGCAAAAATGGTGATATGGGCCTTCCAGTCTACCACCGCTGATATCAAGCATTCTCAGTTTCGGCATGTTTTTAAATTGCTTAGTGTTCAAAAAGATACGTCCCCAACCGAGCTGGGGAAAGATGGCTTCAACATTCTCTGTTCCCTATGATGAGAAAGCAGCATGTTAAGTAAAAAACAACTATGAGACTCGCGTATCAGCAAAATGAAAATGATGCAGGTCTGAATACTGCAATGTCCTAGACCTAAACTGAACCTCAAGCATGAATTCACTTCTGGCCAGCCTTAACCTCAGTACGACACTAATGCAGGAGTACTTTTCATGTTTTGTTTGGAAATTTTCAAGCGCCCTTAAGCTCATTTGGATCAAGCTTCAAAAGAAAAAAGGCAAGTTATAGTAAGAAAACAATCTCTAGGTACGCATTGCATTTAGGAAGACGAAATTTCTCTCTACTTGAAGGTAAAATAACATTTTTGTCACCAACAAATAAGGCTCAAAATAAAATATTTAATACCCGAAAGAGAGGTAGGTCAAAAAAAAAAAATCAAAGCCTTTGTAGCCTAAATTTTTTAACTCATTTTACCCAAATAAATATTTTTAAGTGCATTTGAAAATGTTCTCTTACTTCAAAGGTAAATGCACATAGAGGCATTTAATTTTGGTATACATCCAAACACGTTTTTTTCAGAGAAACATCCAAACGCATCCGTAACTGCTGACAATAATAAAACATTCCCTCAAGTTTTCCATTTTATGAAGACTGCACTCGTCCATCAGTAAAGAAAGGGCATCAAACTTTCTGCATCATTAACTAAAAGAAAAAAAAAAGAACAATATGGAGCTGATACTTACTTGTTTTTCCTGTAGCACGTTTAACGTTTCCTCATTTTCCCATAACCTGCTCGGCACTGAGCTTTGCTGCCGAACAATCTGTCTTCCCATGTCTCGAATTTGATCATGCATTTCGAACTCCCCCGTCTTATCACTTATTCTGATGAGAGATTTACGCTCTAAGATTCGAATTGCAGGAATTGGAGAAAGTTTAGAACCTTTCCACATGGAAACCGCATTCTTTCTGTCCTTCCCAATGAAAAAACATGCTATATCCAAGAATATGCACTTCGTTTCCTCATCAAGTCCGTCGTAGCTAATTCTCAATCTCTCATGAACTTCTTTATCTTGGACTCTTTTCAGCTTTTCCAACATCGAGTTCCATTCGTCAAAACTTTCGATATCATAGAAGAGCGACCCAAATACTTTAAGGCATAAAGGTAAACCACCAGCAACGGACACAACTTTCTCCGACAATTCGCCGTATTCCGGCCTTGGCTCAGGCTGCCCAAACGCATGCCAACTGAAAAGTTGAAGCGATTGGGCACAATCCAATTCTGCAAGCTTGTAGATGACATGCAGCCGCGAACTTAGCACCTTTTCATCTCTAGTGGTGATGATGATTCTGCTTTTACCACCAAACCAATCTCGACTACCAGCCAATTCGTCAAGTCGATCTTTATGATCAACGTCGTCGATAACAATAAGAACTTTCTTACCACCAATTCGTCGTCTGATTTGGCTGATGCCTTCGTCCTTGTTGCTTATACGTGTTTTATTGTCCCTGAAAATGTCACGGAGCAGCTGTTCTTGCAAGGTGACAACGCCATTGGCATGTGATGATACTTCTCGGACGTTTGCAAGAAAGCTGCAGGCTTCGAAACTGGAATGTAATCTGTTATAGACTGCTTTGGCAAGGGTGGTCTTGCCGATCCCGCCCATCCCGCAGATGCCGACCATTTGAACTTCATAAGAAGATTCAATCTTCAGTAACTCCAAAACCTCATTTACGCGAGAATCAAGTCCCACAGGATGCACAGCTACGTCGAGGCAGCTCGGATTCACTTCTTTCAGGACCCTATTCACAATTTTCTTTATGAGATTTGCCTCGTGCCTGCAATGAAATCACAAGATTACTCGATCTTTCCCGTAATGATCAGATGAGCAAAGTGTCAATCAGAGAGAGGGAGGGAGGGAAGGGTAAGGCTGATGGCATACCAATTAGCGTCCTTCAGGTTGAACCCCGAGATCTCCCCAACCTTGCGCAGGGCATCCTTCCACTTGCTCACATCCTCTTCCTTCAGCCCCTCATTCTTCTCATGGCTCTCAAATGCCGGCCGAAAAGGCCCTCTCTGGTTTTGAACTTCGGAAGGCTCAACATGGAAGAAGACAGGAAGTATGGACCTCCCGCACTCCACAATCTTGGCGATCTCTTGCAAGCACCATACAGAATCGGCGTAGCCCCTGGAAAAGATGGGAACAAATATCCTGGACCTCTCTATGAACCTAAACAGCTCCTCCACCTTCTCACCCTTCTCCAGCGTCTGGTCGTCTATGAAAACAGTGACACCCTTTTCTAGCAAGGCTTGATAAAGATGGCCAGTGAAACCATTGCGGGTGTCCTGCCCTCTAAAACTTAAGAAAACATCGAACTCCCACCCATCGTCTCTTGGTGAAGGTAGTGAGGATGGCCCTGCTCCATCATCATGAGAGAAGACCGCTCCCCACCTCCTCGTGTCAATTTCCTCCATTGCTTGGCAAAGGCGATAGTCCTGCCAAAGAGATAACAGAAGGGCGACAAGCTAGAATGAGTCCCATGTAGAATGATAAAACCCCATCCGACGCAACGTTTTCTTACAGAGAACAGAGTGCTTTCATGCTCTTTTTCGGTGGTCCAAATCATCCTTTTCTACAAGGTCCTTGATGGCCGGAATTCCAAATTTCCAAGGTCTTAGACTTTTGGGATCCGCCGGCCCTCAGGCCCGTGTGCTGAAAATAACTAAAAATATACTGACCCAACAAATCATTGGAAGATACGAACGAGTCCACCTACGAATATAACTTAAAATATGAATCTTGCACCACCTTCTGTGAGGCTCAAGTGGCTGGTGTGGGCTCCTTCCAGAAAGCGAGGGCTTCAGGCCACTAGGTCACAGGAGTCTTCTATGTGAGTTGCTAGTGTACCCTTACCGAGACATCGACGACCTTAGCAACGGAGATGAGTTCTGGCCATGTTGCTGGTGCGACGTAACGGTCAATTCGTTATGAGAGTAGAACACCTAAGTAGGTTGGTGCTTCAGCATGGTGCTGTAAAAATGGGTCCGAATCGGCCCCTTTTCAATTTGACGCGGGGGCCAATTCAAGGGTCTTTGAAAAAATCGGCCGATTTTTGTCCGAATCGCTTGAATCATCCCTGAGAATCGGGCGATTCAAACCCAACTGCTGATTTTGCTTCTGAAAAAAATTAAAAACAAGTGTCGACAGCTTGAATGGTTTTTGGTGGACTCACCCAAAATTTTCACGGTTTCAGTCAAACTGAAACCCGATTATGCATCCGTCCTTCTTCGAGCACAGCATCACAGCCGCACACCAATTATGGAGGTCACCAGAAGGTATTGATTTCTTCTTCTTCTTCTTCTTAATTGAAGGCAAATCGACCAAACAACAATCCTCACTACAAATCCCTAAAATTGATAATGGCTCCAGAACGAATCAGATAAACAGAAAACACATTCGACATATGAAACGTAATCCTAAAAAAGAGCAACAAAAACGAAAAAACTACATTTTCTAATACCTGAAGAGAAGTCACAAGAAAGACAGACGAAGCAACCACAGAAGTTCTGGAGGAGTTAATTGCCAAAGACATGCCCACCCTCAAGCTCTTGAGGAAGAGTTCCACAAAGGGACGCCTCTAAATTCTCCCTTTTATACGCGCGCGCGCGAGAGAGAGAGAGAGCTTCAGCCTTCAGTTTCGTACGTAGCTTCACTGCAATGTCCTTTACATTTCATGGAAGCAGCCAAACCGTCAAGCCGATTGAAAGTTGCAAAAATCGGTGTTTGGAACCGATCACGACGATCTTCAAAACAAAAACATTAAAAAGACATTTTTTCACAAAATAATTAAAATGATAATTAGAAACAAATTAAAAATAAAAATCTATTTAAACTTGACGCTTTGCGCTCTTGATTCAATAAGCTTCAAAATGGAAACCAAATTGAATATTCTTTAAAATTAAAACAATAATGTGCCCAAAGGGGTCGAATCACATATAAACAATAATGTGCCCAAAAATATGAAATGCCGAAAAAAAAAAACGCGTTCCGAGGGACATGCCGAACCACAGGGGGTGTCCGTTCGTCCATTTCCCACTCGCAGGCACGTGCCTGTACACATGCTCCATGAGAACATTGCGTCCAGTCCTATCTTTTTTCACATCTGTCTGAATGCATTTTGGTCATATTTGAGGCCCGAGCTGCTTTGTCCGGAACGCAGTGTTTCATAAAACATCGTTCGGGACACTCGAACAGCCACACTGGTTGGTTGGTAGCGTGGGTTATGAGTCTTAGTTGTCACAAAAAAACGCAGTTTTAAAAAAAAAATGCATCCTTCTGCCATATAAAACGGGAATAAAACGTGCTTTTTTTTTAAATGTCAAAAAACAAAAAACGCATATAATACCCATATTATATTTGTATTATATATTTTTTGTCGCTTTTTTTCGTTTTTTATCGTTTTTTATTAATTTTTATTTTTTTACAATTTTTAAGATATATTAAATATTTAAAATTTTTTAAAAATTTATCAAACTTTTCCCGCTTTATATCTGAAATATAAAATTTTACCATATTATACTTATTTTTTTCTTTGTCGTTTAATACCCGTACACATTAAGGAGTGATTCAATATTGAACTTTCTCCATTTTATTCTTGAAATATAAAACTTTAGTGTATTATATTCATCTTTTTATTTGTGGTTTAATACTCATATACGTTTTTTTTTGTAATAATGGTTCAATATTGTAAAAGGTTTAAAGAAGTACGAATAAAATGGGTCGCAAATTGATCATACATAATTTATGTTTATTTTTATAAGTTTTTTTAATAATTTTTTATTTCTTTCTCAAAACCATAAACAATAATTTTTTTCTTTTAATAATCACGTATTGATTATGTCATATCATGGTCCGGCCTTTTATGTCATAATATACATATGTATAAAATACAATAGCACATCGCGTATGACATTAGATACACACGTTGCCGACATGATTTTTCAGATCCTTTGAATCTGATCTTCAAGGTCATGTCACGTCAAAACAAAGCCTTTGACACTTAAGCAAATAGAAATAGAAAGTAAAAGTAAAAGTGATTGAGGCTGCAAAGAAATTGCACATTTAATATTATATTGTTCTTGTTTTTTTTTTACATAAAAAATTTATCCATTAATTAATGTCAAAATTGTTTTTTTTGTCAAATTTTGAAGGAGTGAAAATAAAAATTGGGTGATGGTTTTTTCCTCCTTGCTTTTTTTTTTTGGTTTGATCTGCACCATTCAATCCTATAGTTCAGGTGGGGTTAAATTTCTATCGGATTCGACCAACAGATTTTACATATACATATATTCAGATCTACCATGTTGTTGCATTTGTATGGTTAAAACTTAATAATATATTGTTAAAAAATATAACAGCAATTTATGATGTGAATAATAATATATGGTACTTTAGCAATGATTTGTAGTATTTTCACTTTTTCAGCTACATTTTTTTATTTTTAGCCGCTTAGCAGAAGGTGTGAGAAAGCAGTAATGGTGCCTTGAACTAATGTAAATATTTGGTATCGTGTCTTATTGATTCAATCATCTCATCCCATCTCCTTTTTGTCATTTTTTAGTTAAATAATAAAATAAATTAAGAAAAAAAACTAAAAAAATATAAATCCATATAATTCTGCATCTGCGGGGGCAAAGATGTCAATAAGATGTTGTTGGCTTGGTCCCCAAGAACGCCGCCCGGGCCCCCACCAGTTTGCACCTAACCTAGCTTGGTCCACTACTAGCCAAATACAGGTCCGTCTTCTTGCTTCAACAAAAGATTCCGATTTGGTTTACGAATATATATATATATATATATATATATATGCGGAAAGATATCCATATCCAAAATTTGAATTCATAATACCAATTCGACCTGAATCTGATTTTTAAATTAACATCTGAATCTTTATTCGACTTTTAAACTTATAAGACATTCAGTGTAGGATATTTATTGAAAACTATGTTTGATGTAACTCCGAATTCAAATCCGGTTAATATTTATTTAAATATGAATCTGTATTAGATTGGATGTCATTCTTATATCTGAAGCCACTTTGAATTCTTAATTGAGACATCAATTTCTTTTTATATATCTGTTTTTTTTTATATATCTGTTTTTTTTTTTGTATATCTGTTTTTTCTTCTTAAATTAAATTAGATATCGAATCTAAATCAAATTTATTGACATTCGTCTACAAGAATTATAACATTCATTAATCACGTTAGAAATCATTTTCAGTAGCACACGGAATTCTCCGCATCTGTTTCTTTCGTGATTGTGTGTTCTGCATGTAATTCAAGTCCCGAATGATGTTTCATCATAGCTTGAACTTAACTGCAGTTTTCAGAATGCTTTCTGTCGTAGTTTCCTCCAAAGGTAGCCATTACTAGTCGGTTCTGAAGAACCAGGCGAACCGTAACACTTGGTCAACCGGCAATGCTATCCACATTGCCAAAATAGTGGAGAAGCCAAGCAAATGCCTGCTGGCTGAGCAAATTTTAGGCAGCTCAAAGAGTGCCAACAAAGATGTCGCCTCCTGTTATGAGACCATCATCCAATGATACACGCACAATCCTGTAACCATTTCCACTCCCTATTTGCCTGACCATGTCGTCTTCCTCCCCAAATCGAAAAGCGCAGAAGTACTGATAAACAGCCTCCCTTCTGGTCTCAAAGATTAAACAATCTTCCTTGACAATTTCAATATGACCTGTTAATTTTTGGTCGCAATCGAAACTTCCTACTATTGAGATTTGAACTCTACTTATGTTCAGCACTTTGGGAATAACAAAAGATATCTGTCCACCTGAAGAAGTCGGAGTTCCAGAGATCCCCATTTTCAACAAATGCTCAAAGTTTGCTACCTGAAAAAGTTTAGACATAATTTAGTTGACAAAAGAAGGAGAAAAAAAAGTAGTAACAAAGTCTACGTACATAATAAACTTCAAAATTGAAGAGAACTAATATGGAAATATTATCACCAAGCTAAGAAAAGCATAACCTTTATTCTGTCCCTTACGACGTGGGTAAGGCTGCTACATCCTCCAAGATGCAATTCTTCCAAGTGTCTTAGTTTTTCAAGACCAGGAATGTCCACAAGTTTCGTGCAGTCTCTTAGCGATATGCTCCGCAGGGCATTCAGATGTGAAACATTTGAGATTTTTTCCAGAGAAGGGCATTCACTTGCAGAAAGTCTGGTCAATGAATGTGGAAGTGTTGGGATAAACTTGAGATTCTTGCAGTAATTTAGAGTAAGCACCTGAAGTTTTGGAAAGCTGTTCAGACTTGATGGTAGCATGTACACATTGTCTCCCCTGATGCTTAACTGGGTTAGTGAACATAAATCACTAAAATCAATCATATCTGTCCCCTCTAACCAGTTACAGTCGACATCATACAACCTCTCCAGGGAGTGCAGATGGAACATACTAGAAGGAAGCACTTTGAGATGTGGATTGCACAAGTTTAAAACCTTCAATTTCGTGAGACCTCCAAAGATGTCAGGCAGCTCCCTAATACCTAATTCAAATAATGATAATTCCTCAAGATTTTTCAGTAAACCGATAGATTCAGGCAAATCTTTAATGGATGTATCATCTAGAAAAAGCTGCTTCAAATTCTTTAAATTGCTAATACATTCTGGCAAAGACACAAGTGATGTGCACGATGCAGCATCCAGTATTTGAAGGTTGGTCAACTGCCCAATGGATTGTGGAAGTCTCTGTATGGTACATTGGTTCAACTTAAGCTCTTTCAATGATTCCAATCTTCCAATCTGCTCAGGCAGATGATTCAACGATGTGCACCGGACTAAAGATAGCAGCACAAGATTCTTCATATTTGTCATGGATTCAGGAAGAGTTTTTATTTTAGTTGCAACCAGGATGAGGTCCTTTAATGATATCAAATCTCCCAACTGCTCTGGTAAAGCTGAAATCTTGTAACAGCCATGAAGATCAAGTGTTTTGAGAGAACTCAAATGACAGACACTGTCTGGGAGGTTGTTCAGAGAGACACAACTTTGCATACTCAAGAAGACCAAGCTCTTCAGGTGGCCAATTGATTCATGAACTTCGACCAATTTACCACATTTATTAAGTATCAACTTGAACAGATTTGGCATAGTAGTAAAATCAGGAGTACCAATGAGATTCTTGCATAAACCGAGATTGAGAACTCTCAATCTGTTAAAATTGTAGGGATAACTAATTTCAGGAAACCAACTTATAAAATGTTTGAAAGGAAATAGATTTCTTGTGAACCTTGACCCTTGACTCCAAACTTGAGTTACCATGCCTTCCGTTAGATCAAGTACAACAACTTCCCCTAGATTAAAGTCTGTCGGTAATGACTCCAATGGGCATCCCTTCCACTCCAACCATTTCAATGTACTAGGCAGATGATGGTATGGACCTTGGAATCTAGCATAACGCATTCGAAGTAGCCTGAGTCTACATATCTCCTCAAACTGTTTTGTGTCCAAATCTTCCACACTGCGATGAAAAGCAATACCTTCAATTTTGTTGGTTCCCTAAGAAAAAGACAAAATGATCAGAATTTCGTATGTCATTTAGGAGCAAAATCCGCATATGCAACTTGGTGTTTTAAGAACATTCAAGTGGATTTACATAACCAGTTGCATGCATGTCTGTGTTTTTGTGTGTGCGTGCAATTCTTGCATTTCTTTATGTGCTCTTTGTTTCCTATGGTAAAGAAAAGAAATAAACATTACACTCAAGGCCATATAAATTAAGATTTTGGTTCATACAAGCTGAGAAAGACAAAAACCATAAGGTAGAAGCACATTTTTCTAGTGATGAAAAGTAATTGACAAGGCAGTTCATTACAAATTATCCATAGTGCTAGAGACACACTTTTTTTCTGGGGAAGGCATGCCTTTGTCTTTATTTTCCTTTCATGCTGTTCAAATCAACAAAAGGAAAAGCAAGGAGAAATTATGAGAGACGAAAGAGAATATTGTCATGTCCGTTCTCAGATTGTAGGACTAGGAGTTGGATTTAGTGCACCTGATCATGACTTTCTGTGTATTTCACATAGGTGAGAAAAATTATCTTCTAAGAAACAGATCTCGATAACTTGATTGTGGTCGATCCAAATAAAATTTGCAGACAAAAGCATGAATCTTTCAAGCCTAAAATAAATCAAAGACCTGTAAGAGTTGGATCTTGGCATAACAAGATTCAATTAAACATTTAACAATTCAATGAAGACTAACAACTTTTTTTTTGGGGGGAATACTTTACACTTGAGAATCCAAACATATTTCATCTAATTTCACAAAGTACTGTACCATTGGTTCCTATGAGATGGTGCTAGTGAGCAAGCCAAAATAGGTTAGTACCAGAGAAGTCCAAAGGCAAACTCTAACGAAAATGAACCATTTGTTAAAGAAACAACACCATATATGTCAATTAGAAACAAAGAGCGGATCTGATCAAAAGGAAATTACTGATTAATATCTTACCTTGAGATTTCGCAACACATCCAAAACCTCTTTGTCATTCCACAGCCTTGTACGCAGCCCAGGACATTTTTCTTCTAAAATAATTTGCCGGCCCATGTCTCTAATCTGATCATGCATTTCAAATTCATCCTTGCTTGGAGAAATTTTAATAAGAGATTTATGCAACAATACTTTAGTTCCTATAATCGGAAAATAGTTACAGTCTTTCCACATAAAAATTGCATTTTCCTTGCCATTTCTGACAAAAAAGCATGCAATATCCAAAAATATTTGCTTTTCCGTTTGATCGAGTCCGTCATAACTTAGTTTGAGACTCATATAAACATTTTTATGTTGATTCTCCTTTAGGGTCTTCAACAAGTATTCCCATTCCTCTATACTGTTCTTATCAAAGAAAAGCGATCCCAGCACTTCAAGCGTTAGTGGCAGCCCACCTGTACACTCTACAACCTTCTTAGACAACTTTACATATTTGTTCATAGGCTTGGGTCTCCCAAAAGCATGGTAGCTGAAAAGTTGAAGTGATTGTTCACCATCCAGTTCCTCAAGATGATACATCTCATGTTCCTCGATTCCTTGCAAATTTAAAACATGCTTATCTCTTGTGGTGATAATTATTCTACTTTTTGGGTGAAACCAATCTCTAGCACCAGCCAAAGCTTTAATCTGATTATCATCATCAACATCATCAAGAACAATAAGGGCGCTCTTGCAATGAACTCTTTTCTTGATCACGTTTATTCCTTGACTGACACTGGTTACAGATGTATGCTTATCATTCAAAACCTCGATAATAAGTTGCTGTTGCAAGGAAACAAGTCCGTTAAAATCTTTCGCTACTTCCTTAACATCCGAAAGAAAACAGCTAGCCTCAAAGCTGGATGAGATTCCATTACAGATAGCCTTGGCAACAGTTGTCTTTCCAACTCCTCCAATACCATAAATGCCAATCATTCGAGCAACATAATCTTCAAGATTCAACAATTTCATCACATGGTACACTCGGGAATCAAGCCCAACTGGGTACTTCGTCACGTCAATCTTGTGTGATCTATCTAAAACCCTCTTAACGATCAAATGGATAAACTTTCCCTCTTGCCTGCAAAAAAAAAAGCTTGATAAATATCTGGTGGTGACAAGAATACACAAACAAAACACAAGTAGGGTAGTTTGCGAGAAGCCAAATACAAGTCTATTCATTATGAAGGGTTTCATCAGAGAGAGAGAATGAGAGAGAGAGAACCCATCAGCCTCGTTTTGCACATCATATCCCTTGAATTCCCCCGTTTCCTTAAGAGCATCCCTCCATGCCTTCAGCTTCTTCTTGTCCAATCCCTCGTCCTTTTCATATCTCTTGAAGGCTGCTTCAAATGGTCCCTTTTGGTTTCTGACATCCCGTGGCTCAACGTCATAGAACACTGGAAGCATCAATTTTTTGCATTCTACCATCTTGGCTATCTCCTCCAGGCAGGATGTGCTCTCCGCGTAGCCTCTGGAGAAGATGGGTATGAAGACCTCCGCCCTGTTCATGGCCTTGGATGCCGTCTCCATCATATTCCCCGTCTTCAACATATCTGCATCGGCATCCATGAGGAATGCACGAATATCCCTGTGCTTAAGTGCCTCATGGAGTTGCCAACTGAAGCCATTGGCTGTGTCTTGCCATCTGAAGCTGATGAACACTTCAAACTCAAGCGCACCACCAGAGCCATCCTCTGATGCTGAAGGTTCTCCAGGAGTCCCTAAAGATGACAACGCGCGGTCCTCGCCTTCATCTCCCGCACCTGGTGCGGACAAGGGCGACGAACTAGAAGTTGCAGGGCATACCTCAACTTCACGACGATCTACGTTTTTATCTGAAGGTAATTCTGCAGAAGACACCCGAACTTCTTTTCCTACTTCCCTCTCAATTTTTGGATCAGCAGCCGTTCTCTTTCTTCTTCTACTTCTCAATCTCCATACTATTACATATGATGCCATGACTATTGTCATTACCAGTATTGCTACCATCATCAGCATTTTTCTTCTCGGACTGCCCTCTCCTCTTCCCCTGGCAGCTCTCTCTTTTCCTCTCCAAATTTCCCGGAAACAGCCAATATCATTGGTCGAAGGTTAGCTGCAGCAACAGTAGAAAACCTTTGCGCATGTACCACAAACAAGCTCGAGTCTTAGATTTCTGCACTTAACCCCTCATTTGTTTTCAATATATTTAAATTCGAGAAGAATTTTTGTAGAATTCTCCTTCCAAAAGAAAGTTTTAGGGTCATGACATCCCCCCTCCCCCAACCCAATTCTGATTCCATCTCAGTTATTAAAACAAAAAAGACCAAAATGTTCAAGATTTGCTGTTGACACAGAATGTGCTGATACCTTCCCTTCCTTGTCCGCAAAGAAATGTTTTTTTTTTTTGAAAAAACAACAAAAGGTAGTCGGCCGACCATGACAGCCACAAGTTCTCAACCCGACGGTCTTACCTTAAAAACTCAAGTCACCATTCAATTTTTCTTCTATTAAAAAATTTGAAGTCACCCAACTTACTTATAAAGATCATTTGATGGATGGTATGAAGAAAAACAAAAAGAAAATATATGAACTAATTCACATCTTCTTTCTTGCTTTTCTTTAAACTGTTCATCATGATGGATGGCTGAGGTTTGTTGTTCCCTGCTATCCATTTTTTTAATCAATGTTCATAGTTGAACTAATCTAACTTTTTAGATAGGATCTCAAGTTTTATTTGATTGAAACCATGCATTAAGTCACTAGTTTCCAATTCGAGTTTAAATGTACTTTTCGGATCATCAAAAAGTTAGTGGCTCTTGTAAGATCAAAATAGTAGAAAATCAATACTTTTCGTTAAAATAACATGCTTATGTAAACACGTCAACATGTTTGAGTTTTACTTAAAATATTTCATACCAAGAATTAAAGTGGTTTGATTTTGTCCTTGACTTAATCTCTACGGTTCACGAGTAACTTGGGCTGAGCTTGGGCTGCCTATTTGACATTTGGGCCAGTTCGATAAATTTCAATAAAAAAAAAAAAAAACTTATTGAATCGAGTTTGCCCTAGTGGGGTATTGGAGGCTTAATCTGGCACAATGTATACACTTAAAATTTATTTCTCCACATTTTTTTTTGTTTCTCTCTCTCTCTCATATATATATATATATATATATACGTGTCAAATTTTCCAAACGTCTAGAGAGGAATTCCACTTTCGATATATACACCAGCATTATATGTGTGCCCCTAAGATACAGTCGCAAAAAGAAAGGAAAAAAAAAACCTTAATCTTTATGTTAAGCATGTGAAAGAAAAGGTTGAAGTTTTTAAATATTGTAGGTTAACCAGCACGACCAAGTGTCCACCTATTGAGTGACTTGTCTGTCTCCTATAAAGAGTTAAAAGTTAAAAAGAGATCCTACGATCTTTGATACCTAGATCTCTAGAGTTTCTATAAAATTTATTCAAAAAAGCGAAGGATGTCGAGCTGAAGCTTTTGGCTCAATTCTCAATTCATTTCTTTTGTTGCATGAGCTTTCCACAGTTTTGTTCGTATACGACTTGACGAGTCTCTTTTAATCCCCAAAAGTAAATAAAACATTTGATGGACCCGTTGGTTAAAGGGGATTGACGAATTGACCAATCTATTCTTGAATCAAACAAGTTGTGGTTAAATCCATCTATTCAATGTCAACCTCCGTATTTTACTATATTTAAGGTAGAGAGAGAGAGAGAGAGAGAGAGAGAGAGACTTCGCAAAGATATGAATATGCTAAATTTGATTCTTCAGACATGAATGCTATTTAAGTTCTTGCTACGGAAATTGATAGAAGTTCTTAAGAGGTTGAAGGGTCATTGCCCCAACGATTAACAGGTGACTACAACAATGACAGCGGCACGTTCAACTGCTGCAGTGAAGTTTTTTAATGAATTAAGAGGTCACTGACGTATTCCACTACAAACCCCAGTGCATTCCTAAATGCAAGGAGACAGGAAACAAACTAAATTGCCTGCCGAAACACAAGCTTAATTGTCCAAATCCAAGACCTGTAAGTCTCTTCACAAACTCAGCTCACTCCATGGTTGCATAGATATTGCCTTGTCCCAGACCTTCCCTTGCTATGTGGACAACCACGTATCCACCTCTCATGTGCTCATGAATTTCATCGTCCTCACTGAATGTTATTTGGCAATATTGATCCAACTGAAGAACATGTTGCCCGATGCTCCGATAGACAGTATGTTTACCTGCTGTTACTTCAATATCCACAGACATCTCCTTACCACTGTTGAAACATCCCTTCAGATCCAAGTGAACCTTTCTGCTTCTAGACATTTTGGGGATAACAAAAGAGAGCCGCGAATCTGCAAAGTCCCCAAGCCTTAGACATTCGGAAATTGAGAACTGGGATAAACGTTCAAAATTCGCCACCTGAACAAAATTGAGAGGATGAATTTCATCAGTCAGCAACTCTTTGGCAAGCCATTGTTACAGCTAGAACGATAAACATAATTTTTTATGATATTTGCAATTTTAGAATGTATTATGAATTCACTTGTCGAGCAAAACAAGAGCTAATGGCTTCAAGTACAAAAAATGCAGCTGATTTGCATAAGGAAAATGTACCTTAAGCCTGTTTCTTAAAGTATCAGAAAGTCTGCTACAGTGTTTCACAGACAGTTTCTCCAAGCTTTTCAAATTTTCAAGGCCAGGGACATCATAGAGCATCAAGCATCCATCCAAATCTAGTATTGCCAAGGAACTCAAGTTTGACATGTCTGAGATACTCTCCAATGCAATGCAGTCTGTTAAAGCAAGACTCAGCAAGGACCTGGGAAGCTTGGGGAGAAATTGGAGCCTTTTGCATTCATGTAAATTCAGTAGCGTGAGATGAGAAAGGCTATACAAAGTTGAAGGTAAGCTGCGGAAACTGCTACTATTTAAGTGCAGTTCCCTCAATGAAGACAATTTACCAAAATCTTTCCCATCTATCCCCTCCAACCAATTGCATTCGGCAGCATTCAAATCCTCTAAAGAGGTGAGAAGGAAAAAGCTAGAAGGAAGAATGGTCAGCTCAGGATTAGAAGCTAAGATTAACTTTCTTAATTTTCTTAAGCTTCCAATATTTTCAGGGAGTTCTTTAATACCTAATCTATGCAGTGATAGCATCTCAAGATTTTTCAACAATCCAATGGAGGAAGTTAAGGCCTTGAGGTTAGGACAACCATGCACAGATAATGTCTCAAGCTTTTCCAATGACACAATGGAATCAGGAAGCTCTTGAATGGCTGTACCACTCAAATCAAGATGCCTCAAAGCTTTTGCATTGCCAACTGAGTCAGGTAGAGTCCGAAGTGACATGCAAGCTGCAGCATCTAAGGTTAACAGGTTGGTCAAAGACCCAATGGATTCTGGTATCCATACTATACAAGACTCCTGCAATTTGAGTTCTCTTAAAGATTCAACTCTTCCAATCCATTCTGGGAGCCCTCTGAGTAATTTACAACCTTCTACCGATAGCACAACCAGTTTTTTCATGAGTGACACAGAGTCTGGGAGAGCTATTATGCGAGTTTGATCAATGATAAGCCTACTCAATGATTCCAAATCTCCCAACTGTTCCGGTAATACAGAAATTTTATAGCAACGGGAGACGTCAAGAATTTCAAGAGAACGCAACTGACAAATGTTGTTGGGTAATTTTTTCAATTTTCTGCAATCTATCATACTCAGGTACCTCAAACTCTTAAGCAGACCAATAGAGTCATCAAGTTGAGCCAACTCACAACACATATCAAATACCAACTTCACTACATATTGCATGCTAGAAAAATCTGGAGCTGCAGTGAGATTTTCACACCAATTGAGATCAAGGACTTTCAATTTATCAAATGCCTGAGAACAATAGAAAAGAAAAATGAGAAAACTTAATGAAAAGAAGAAAATAAAAAGAAAAAAATGACACAAGATTGCATGCCTACCTTGGTTGTTGCTCCTTCTTGTTCCCAGACTTTGGTTATCATGCCATAAGATAGGTCAAGGACAACGACTTTCTCAAGGTAAAAGTCATACGGCAGTGAGTCCAAGGGGCATTCTCTCCATTCCAACCACTTGAGTGTCCTGGGAAGGTGCTGATAGTCACCTTCAAATTCAGCATAACTCACATTAAGCAACCTAAGTTCAGGCATAGTTGTAAATTCCTTTGAGTTCAAACACATCTTATCACCCTCTTTTAAATCGAACACAACACCTTCAATATTCCTTGTCCCCTGAAAGAAAGAAGACAACCATGTTCAAAACTAAGAATGCACAAATACAAAACCACCAATGCCAAAAGGATCAGCTTCATTGACTATTTGATTCTATGCGCATGCAAGGAAAAACCTCACAAATTGGTAGAATACTGCTATGCATGAGCAAACTGAGGAGATAATGTATCATGAATCCAGTCAAGAAAAATTTTCATAGTAATGTATAGTCTGTCACGAATTTTACAGTCACATATATTTTTTCCTTTTTTCTCATTTAAATGAAAAGGGCAACAAAATTTATAGCAAGTAGTGTAAGGCAAACTAAAGAAAGTAGGAGAACATTATATTATTCATCTTAACTAAAAAAAAGAACCGAGCTTTCTCCCTCAAGCAACACTTTTGTTTCAATGGACTACAACATTATCTCAACAAAGTCAAGGAAACACAATGCTACGTGCTGACTTGCCTAAATGATCAGGGTACAATATTGCAACCAAAAAACATGATCATTCCAAGTTTTCAATGAAACAAAGGGCTATAAGAGTTAATCTAGCCAACGACAAGATTTCCATTCATTAGAAGCAATCTAAGATTGACCGACTACAACTGTACAACATGAATCTTCCACCACATCCATCCAAATTAACAGAGCAGCCTCCCAACTACGATTCCTACGAAAATGGTGCAATTCACAATATACTAAAATCTGAGGAAGCACCAATGCAGGTTTGAAAGAGAATAAGCTTTGATGTATGCTGACACTATAACATAGATTAGTAAACAAACCGCTCTGTTATATAGAAGAGTAAAGGGACTTCAAAAAGATCTGTTGATTTAGATCGTACCGTTTGATGTTGTAATACATCAAATATATCGTCATTATTCCAGAGCCTTGTCCGCAGACCAGGACTCCTATCCTGCAAAACTATCTGCCTACCCATGTCTCGAATCTGATCATGCATCTCGAACTCATCCTCTCTGCCAGCAATTTTAACGAGAGATTTGTGCAGCAAGACTTTAATTCCTATAATTGGAAAAAAGTTGCAATCCTTCCACATGTAGATTGCATTTTCCTTGCCCCTTCCAATGAAGAAACATGCAATATCCAGAAACATTTCCTTCTCTGTTAGATCAAGATTATCGTAACTTATTCTTAAACTCTGGTGAACATCTTTAGGCTGATTCTTCCTCAAAGTCTTCAATACATCTTCCCATTCCTCCAGACTGTTCTTGTCAAAAAACAGTGACCCCACTACTTCAAGTGTCAATGGTAGTCCACCTGTAGACTGTACAATGTTCTCAGATAATTTGATGTATTTCGCTATTGGCTTTGACCGTCCAAAAGCATGATAGCTGAAAAGTTGAAGTGACTGTTCATCATTCAATTCCTCCAGCTGAAAAATGTCATCTTTCGTCAATTTTTGCAAATTCAAAACATGCATATCTCTTGTTGTGATAAGTATTCTGCTTTTTGGATGGAACCAATCTCTAGCACCCGCTAGGGCCTTAATTTGGCCATTATCATCTACATCATCGAGAATAATAAGAGCGCTCTTGCAATGGAATCTCTTCTTGATCACGTTTATTCCTTCATCAACACTAGCTATAGTCGTATGTTTATCATTCAGGACTTCAAGAATAAGCTGTTTTTGCAAGGAAACGAGCCCATTGAATTTTTTTGATGTTTCCTTAATACCGAACAGAAAACAGCGAGCCTCAAAGCTCGAAGACAATTTATTGTAGATAGCCTTCGCAAGGGTTGTTTTTCCAACTCCTCCGATGCCGCAGATACCTAACATTCGAGAACGATAATCTTGTAGATCCAACAACTCCATCACGTCGGACACTCGCGAATCAAGCCCAACAGGGTACTTAGCTACATTAACGGACATCTTGTTTACTCCATCTATTACCCTCTTAACAATTAACTGTATAAGCTTTCTCTCTTGCCTGCGAAAAGTAAACAACCGCAAGAACTAAGTATTGTAGCACGAAGAGCGGATTGAATTATTGAATCGAAACAGAAGAAATGTCCTCAGCGAGTTAAAGAAAAGGTTATTTTTTTGACAGTTTTCGTTTCCCAGTTTAGAATGGTTTTCATTTCTCCCTTCAAAAGGCTATTGTTATGACGATTTTTTTTTTTCATAGAAAGAAAGAGAGAGAGAGCATACCCTTCCGCGTCGGTCTTCACATCGTATCCCTTGATTTCCCCTGCTTCTTTAAGAGCATCCCTCCATGCCTTCACCTTCTTCTTGTCCAATCCGTCATCCTGTTCATATCTCTTGAAGGCGGCTTCAAATGGTCCCTTTTGGTTTCTGACTTCTCTTGGCTCAATGTCATAGAACACAGGAAGCATCAATTTTTTGCATTCGACAATCTTGGCCATCTCGTCAAGGCAGGATCTGCTCCCCGCATAGCCTTTGGAGAAGATGGGTATGAAGACCTCCGCCTTGTTCATGGCCTCAGATGCCTTCTCACTCATATCCCGTGGGTTCAACATCTCATCATCGGCATTCATGAGGAAAGCACCTACATCTTTCTGCTTGAGTGCCTCATGGAGTTGCCAACAGAAGCCATTGGCCGTGTCTTGCCATTTGAAGCTGATGAACACTTCAAACTCAAACACACAACCAGCCCCATCCTCTGATGCTGAAGGACCTGAAGGGTACCTTGATGAAGACACTGCGCGGTCCTCACCCTCATCTCCCGCAACTGCAGCGGGTGGGGGCGACGAACAAGAAGTTGCAGGGCATTCCTCAGATTCACCACGATGTACCTTTGTATCTGAAGGCAATCCTGCAGAAGACACCAAAATTTCCTCCGTCTCTTCTCTCCCAATGTATGATGCAGCAGCTGGTCTCCTCCTCCTTCTTCTTGTTTTAATTCTCCATACTACTATTGCTGCTGCAACAGCCATTGCTATTACCAGCATCATCACAATCATCAGCATTTTTCTTGTTGGCGACATGGATTCCCTTCTCCTCTTCCCCTTGTGGCAGTCCCTGTTTCACTCATTTCCTCTGTAGATTTCAGAAAGAGCCAACAATGGTTGATGATTAAAGATCATTTTCTCTCCCAACTTCCAGAGACAGCGAATAATGGTGGAAGATCACCACAAAATCACGTCCTTTGTCTCCAAAATTCAGAAACATCCAATAGTGGTTGAAGTACAAAAAATTGTGCCCTCATAGAAGCTAGACGGAGAAGCCTCTCAATAAATAATCATGTTTTCTCAACTATCTTGCAAATAGACAAACAAATAAAGTCAATGGAAACAAAACGAAGATTAATAAGAAACATGCACGAGATTGAGATTAGAAAGAGACAAAAAAAAAAAAGCAAGTGCAACGATTATTATAGTAAAACATCTTATATAATGTAAAAAAATAGACTAAACGGGTTAAGAAAGCAATGGGAAAACGACAAACAAAACATAAGACTCAAACTTTTGGAGGTCAAACAAGCGGATCAACTTAAGATGGTTGAATATGAAAACAGAAAAGTTGATTGAATTAAAAGCTTGGGCTTAAATGAGTCTTCAAACTTTCTTTTCTTCCTAAGAAGTGTACGCCCTCTGCCCAAAAGCTATCTAATTTTCGAAGTATCAGAAATTTATAACGAAAAAAAGCCAGAATTTGAAAACCATATTCCACCAGTTTACATCTGTAGTAAATACGCGAGGATGGCCTGCTACAAATTTTATTTGATTACGGCTGAACTATTTGCTTTAGAAGCCGATATTATTTGCCAATAGGAGGTTAAATTATTTCATTAATACATGTTTGACCCTCCCTAGTTATTTGATCTAAGATCCTTAATATTTGAGTTCCATGGATTTAAGATCAGCCATTCAATCTTTTGATCCTAGATCAATCCTTGTGTAATGTAAGAAGCGAGATGAGGATTTCATGTATACATCCTAGGTTGGACACAAGTTCTTTAATTTTATGAACTATAGATTTTAGTATGGATCTTCTGCCCATATCAAGAAAAGCATATTATTTTGGATGGATAAATTTAAAATTTGAAGTAATCAAATTTCGTTGGTTTTCATGAATTTTTCTTTGAATTTAGGTGATCCAAATTCGGCCTATATCATAAGTAGGCCACAAAAAAACCCGTTTAGCACTTTATCTGGTGCCCATAAATGAACTCAACCAGTTGTTTAATTCACTGTAAATGAGCTCAACGAGTTGCTTGCTTCTATTTGGGCTTCATTAAAGGCGCCGGATAAATCCAAATACATATCTGCAAAGTCATGTCTGACAGGCCAAATAATTTCTCTTATGATCATTTCTCCTCTGCAAAGGAAATATCTCTGCATTGTGATCACCTATCGACAAAAAAGGTCGAGTCTGACTTTTTATCGGCGGCACCAAACGCTGCCTAAAGTGTGAAATCTCCACAATCATACCATGACCTAAGCGGGCTCGAGCCTGTTCGAATTTTGCAGGTCATTGAGTCATTCACGACACCACATATTTCTCAAAAAAAAAAAGGGAGTATCTATATCAAATCATTCCAAAGAACTATACATTACGTATAAGCATAATATATACTCGCATAATCAATAAATGCGCACTAAGTTACGTTCAACTAGCATAACATGGTCATGAAAAGCATAGCCATGAAAAGCATAGCAAGAGGAAGGTGGCACTTGAACTTAATCAGCAACAAACCTAAGAAAGTTGAGCGTGGTGGAGCCATGACCTTTTTTTAGCTGCGGGCATTCGAGTGGTTTGGTAGCACTGCAAAACTTGTAAACTTGGCATCTTCCTCCTCCTTTCTTAAGCAAAGAATCATCCTCATCTTCTTTTGGAAGCAAAGGACCTACTGAAAGGTAGGATCTAAAGCATTGTCATAAAAAACGAGGATGGGTATTAAACGGTGAAAAAAAAACAGGTATAATACGGTAAAGTTTTATATATCGGAAATAAAACAAAAAAAGTTCGGCAAATTTTTTTAAAAAATTAAACATTTAATACATCTTAAAAATTATAAAAAATAATAATTAATAAAAAACGGCAAAAAACGAGAAAAAAACGGCAAAAAACGGGAAAATAACATATAATACGGGTATTAAACAGGTATTATAAGCGTTTTTTGTTTTTCGACGTTCTTTTTTTTAAAAAAAGAATAGTATGAATATTATACGGTAGAACTGTTTTTGGTATTAAATACGCGTTTTTTAAAAAAAAATGACGTTTTTTGTGACAATATTGTAAAGAAATAATATAGCTGCCATGCTTCCCAATATGTGCCATGCAGGTGCACAAATTTTCGTGCACCACTGGTTAATTATTAAAATGTCTTTAGTTTACACTTAAAAAAAAACTTTTTGTAAAGACAAAATTAAAAATGCAAAAAAGTAAAAAAAAAATATAGAGGACATTTTTTAAATAAATTACCAAAATATCCTTCCCATCTTTATTGTGTGCGCACAATGCACACAACTTTTTCTCCCGTGCTTCACCTGCCTTCAGCGGCGGTGCCAGTGCCTCTAGTTGAAATCAGTTTTGATGCCATCTAAAAAATATGACACATTGGGGTGGTACTAAACAACGAGTCACTTGTCTAGGAATAAATAATTGTATTAAAAATAAAAAATTGATACTATTTGAGTTTAGGTATAGGCTGATATAATATTTTTGACTAATAGGTAACAAAACTAATAACATTAGGTAGGGAATACACAATAAAGTACATTATTTTGTATAAGCTAGGGAATCACCTAGAAAAAGTAGAAGTGTCTTTTTGCCCATAAAGCTTAAGGTTGCATTGGTGCTTGGTGTAGGCCTAATATATGCCTTCTGTCTATATAATGCTCATACATTGAAGATACAAATTTTATTTTAATGTGTAGTTAACAAAAAAACATAATTTTTTAAAAAAATAGAATTTTATATATGATCAGCCAAAATTTGTGAGTTTTTCTATGTTGTAGAGAACAAGATGAGATGAGCTAATTTTCCTAGAAGTGCTAGCAACTTATGTATTTGCAAGTTATATTATTGCCCATACTTTATCTATGAAAGTTTGTATGTATAAAACTTCATTTGATCGTTTGACAATTAGAACACTTTATGAGTATTATATAAATTTACTTCAAATATTAGAGCAAACTTATATAACACTAGTACTAGGTATCCATGAATCTATCTTAATCTTTAAAGAGAGTTCCTAGAACACTTATAAAGTATTCTATTTGCCCAACGACCCCCTTGGTAACTAATCCGAACTTGCCCATAAAAAATTGGAACTTGAGGACTAAAGTGTTTAACTTGTGGAATTGAATCTAGACTGTGCAGATAAAGCAGGTGGATGAACCCTTCATTCCGGACGTGTTTGATCATTTTAAATGCCAAATAACAGTTATGTAGAAAAACAAGCACAAGGAGAAGAAACCCAAAATTACCATTATACTTGAAGAGGGTTGGAAAGGGCAAACATTTTTTACCTGATTTTAGGAACACCCGACTGAAAGAATACATAGGAAGCACAATCGGAAGCACAAATTTATTTTAAGACGTTGGATCAAGATGGCCACTCAATCCGGCATAGCTTCCAACCGATTATTGCAAGTTTTTACAAATATAGAATGTTTGGATCCAGATATCTAATCTTCAATGCAGATCGGAATTTTTTATAATGAAAAAAACCAAATCCGAAAACCACATTCCCATTGTTTACACCTGCAATAAGTACAATATCAGGATGGCAAGCTGCAAATCGTGTCTTTAGGAGGTGTTTGATTACCTTTGATCTAATATGATGTAAGATCCGAAAGTTTTGTGATATATAAATTTTTAATATCAGATATTCCCCACCGATCTTAGATCAAGCCTTTTACTAACTTAAAAAGTAAAATGAGGATATCAATTGTAGATAATAGGTGTGATTTAAGATCCTTGATTTGATGAACTATATCTTTTGATGTGGATCTTTTACCACATGAACAAATGCATATCACATCATGTCTATATAAATTGAAAATATGAAATAATAAACACCCCTTATAGTTTTGGCATTTCCTTCATTTGGGTCCATGAATTTGATTTTTTTTCTTTTAAATTTAGCCGACCGAAATTATAAACCTACAAAGGGCCACGGAGAAACCTGTTTCCAAGTCTTTAACTGAGCCTGTTTTAATTGTCCAGATAACTTCATAAATGCAAAGAGATATTACTTGAAGTCAAGATTGATGGGCCAGATAATATCTCTTTTGGAAATTTCTCTTCTGCAGAAAATGTATGTTTGTGTTGCAATCACCTATGAACAAAAAAGTCGGGTGTGACTTTTTTATCTACGGCCCAAACAATACCTAAGTGTGACATTTATTGCAGAAAACTTCCACAAAACACACCATGAGCTGAACTGAACCACAGCTTGTCCAACTTGTACACTTCAAGTAAAATTGTCCAGGTGCTCAAGTAAGAACTTGGAATTATGATTATATGATCATGATGCAAGAATAGGAGCCTCCATTTTTAAGCGCTTGGACTTATTGTTCCCCAGGTTTCATGTGATATTTGCATCCTTTTATATATAAAAAGAACAATAATATGAAGTACAAAATTTTCTTGTCACTTGTCTATGTGGGGAGTGTTTGTATACTATAAAGGGCGTGTTTGATTACCTCAAGTAACCAATTTAAAATTAATGAGTTAATCAAACACGAGATGAAGAAGTCCAAGATATTTTCTTTATGCTTGAAGGTTGGAGTGGTCTTGTTTTAATTGGTTCTAGGATGTCTAAAGTATGTCCTAGTGGGAGTATGCTTAGAAGCATAATTTGAGCAATCAAACACAACTCTAGATGTGTGATTGATCTTAAGAGGTTGGGCACAACTTAGATGTGTGATTGATCTTAAGAGGTTGGGCACAACTTAGATGTGTGATTGATCTTAAGAGGTTAGACTTGGGACCTGCGCATGGGTGGAGGCAAGGGGAGGCGGGCAGGGGCCATGACTCCACGTGAGTTTTGAAAAAGAAAATGTAAAAGTTATAAAAAACTTCAATCGGCCCTGTTGAAAATTTTGAAAATTTATATAATGTCTACCCCGACCCCTCAACAAGAAAAAAAATTCTAGCTCCGCCCCCTGCTTCCACGTGCTATAACAAGGCCCAAGGTACGACTCTCTTGGCATAATCTGGACGGGACAACCTAACCACAGTTTATCAATAAGAAAGATGGTTGAGTCAACCTCGACTTGGTAACATAAGGTTGCATTTGATAGTCTCAGATCTTACATCCGAAGCAGTAAAAGTCGTGTTTTGGGATCTTAGTAGCCTGGATTTCAAATACATGCTACATGTTAAAAGTCGTGGATTTTAAAAATGGATTGGGGAGATCCGATCTTAAATTCATGTATTTGAGATCTTAGGGATCTCAGATCACTGCAAATCTGAGAACCATGGTGAATCAAACACAACCTACAACTCATAGTAAATCTGTTCACTCGGGTACAATAAGACCTTGTTTCTAGGCATGAAAAATTAACATAATGTTTCAAACGAGCAAGAACAATTCATTTTAATATACAAAGCCAATTCACAGCTTCGTGGAGGCTGAGTTAAGAAGCAAATAAAAATTTGTTTCCTTTCCTGAAGAATTGAGGCAAATAATTTCAAGATAAATGCAGGAGAAAAGCAAATAGTCATCAGTCTCTTGATTACTATGGTTTTGTAGTTGTAGGTTGTGAAAAAAGAGATCTACTTAATCGTATGTAGACAATAATTTGGAGCCTTGCCGCTTGTTCAAGTCTAGGCGCACCCACTACGAGTAGCTGAGAGAACTTATTACTGCCTTGGCTTTTGCTCTGCATCTAGTTACACATGGATTCTTTGTAGAGGTTCTAAAAGCTATCGACAGTCGCCATGTAGATGGTGGCTCCCGCCATGGTGAAGCCATCTATCCAGACATGCATCACCCTATACCCATCTCCGACATGCCTCAGCATCTCGTCTCCCTCTTTAAAGTAGCATATACAGTAGTCATCAAGCTGAAGATTAGGTTCACGTGTTGTCTCAAAAAGCAAACGACTGGCCACCATGACTTCGATATGAACAGCTGTAGCATTCTTGTCCTTGAAGTTGCCCGTTATTTGCAACTGTGGATAGTTGCATCCGAACATTTTGGGAAGAACAAAAGATAGTCCTTCAGGTTTAGTCTGGTGAAGACCCAGAATTCCAGAAATCGTGAAGTGAGATAAGTACTCAAACTCTGCTTCCTGATTCAGATTCAGGCCATTAACCGATGCAATGTTCTAAAACTAGAAAAGAAGCAATAGGTAAAGTGAGTATGCAAAGCATTTTCCACATGAGTAAGAGGTTACCTTAATTCTGTCCCTTAGAGCATGAGAAAGGTTACTGCAGCTATGCAATGTCAAATCCTCCAAGGACCTCAGTTTTTCAAGGCCATGAACATCGAGGAGCTTCGTGCATCCATCTAGTTTTAGAACTCTCAGAACCTTCAAATCGGAAATATCAGAGATAATTTCCAAAGCTGAGCAATCCATTGCATGAAGTTCTTCTAAGGAGGATGGAAGCTGAGGAATTGACAAAAGTCTTTCACATAATCTCAAAGTAAGACTCTTGAGAAAAGAGAAGCCAGCCAAAGAAGGTAGGGTGCAGAAATTGCTGTCTGCCAAGTTCAACTCTTTCAATGAGGACAATTTACTAACATCATTCCCATCTAGCCCTTCTAGCCAGTTACAGCCACGGGCACTCAAAACCTCCAATGAATTGATCTGGAAAAAACTAGAAGGAACTCTGAGAAGCTCAGCATTATTATCAATGTATAAATGTCTCAATGCAGTGAGGCTTCCAAAGCATTCAGGGAGTTCTCTTATACCAGTGCATCCTAATTCTGGACAAATTGATAATTTTGCAAGATTTTTCAGAAGCCCAATAGAAGAAGGTAGAACTTTAATGTGACTACAACCATCTAAAGATAATGTCTCAAGTCTTTCCAGTGATCCGATTGAATCAGGCACCTCCCCGGTTGCTGTATAATCAACATAAATGCCCCTCAGGTTCTTCGCATTGCCAATAGAATGGGGCAAAGCGACGATACTAGAACGTTCAGCATTTAGTCTTGCTAGATTGGTCAAATGCCCAATAGATTCTGGAATTCTTTCCATGGTGCTGCCTCGCAATGTCAGGTTTCTCAAAGATTCCATGCTTCCTATCCATTCAGGAAGCTCTGTCAGTGACCTGCACCCATCTAGAGATAGTAGATTGAGCTTCTTCAGTTGTCTCATGGAGTCAGGCAGTGTCTTTATTTTTGTCTGGTCAAGTATGAGACGATTCAATGATTTCATGTCCCCCACATGCATCGCCAATGCTGAAACTTTGGAGCATCTGTGAAGGTTAAGTGTTTCAAGCGAGCTCAATTCACAAATGCTGTTGGGTAATTCCTTCAGTTGGAAGCCATCACTCATTCTCACACAAATCAAATTCTTGAGGCACCCAATGGATTCATGAACTTGGGCCAACAGAAAGCATCGATCGAATATCAATTTAACTATGTGAGGAGTGCTAGAAAAATCTGGTGTAGCAGTAAGATGCTCACAGCCCATCAGATTGAGCACTTTTAATCTATCAAAAGCCTGCAATGATGAAAAACATCGAATAAGAAAGTGTCTGGGGCAAAATACATCAAAAAAAGTTGAAGCATTGATCCCCTTCGGTAAAAGAAAAGGCTCTGCCATGTGCACCTTGATCATCGACACGTTTCGGTTCCAAACCTCACTGACCATGCCAAAAGGTAAGTCCAACACAACAACTTCCTGAAGATTAAACTCAGAAGGAAACGACTTGAAGGGGCATCCTTCCCATTTCAACCATTTTAGTTTGTTGGGAATGCAAGCAAAATCACCAGCAAAATTCACATTGGCAATGTGTAGCAGTCTGAGCCCGGACATTGCAGCAAAAGCCTCAGTTCTTAAATCTGTTAGGTCTTTCTTCCCAATGTCAAGGGCAATAGCTTCAATGTTACTCGTTCCCTATAGAAAAAACAAATAAAAACTTGCGTCATCAAGAAGACATATGGTCATTTATATCCAGGATTTTATACATAATAGCACAAGGTTTTGTGTTGTCTACTCTTAGTTTATGAGTTGCATCAAGCAATAGTAACAATTAACAGGAATTGTTTAAGAAATGGTTTAATAGAGGGCCGGTCACAGAGTGTTTTAATTTAGTAATGAAAAACACCACCAAGACCACACAGTGACAAAGCTATCAGGGCATATCTATGACGTCTAGAACAAGTTGTGAAAAACACCAAATAACCTGATTTAAATTGGTTAAGGACAATAGAAGCATCGAAACTCATAACTACTTTAAGTTGAAATGGTTCAATATTCCCAACCGATGGTCCGGTCTAAGAAATTGTAAACTCTTCTACAAGGCTCGAACTTGAGAGCATCCAATTTCAATTGTAAGTCATGAGGGATCATACTCTTCAAGTAGAAGACGAATTGAAGAACAGAAGAAAAAGAAAAATGAGAGGTTGGCTCGCAGTCCCTTACATCTAGGTTGTGTAATACTTCCAAGCTTTCAGCAGTGCATCCGTAATAAATATGGTTGTAACCACTATTTTGTACATAGAAATAACCAAAAGGAGCTGTGTCTTGTCGGAGGCTCTGAATTTATGGGTTGCATCAAGCACCAGCAGAGACTACTATGTGTTGCTTAAGAATTGGCTTACAGGAGAGCTGTCACCCAGTATTGTTTAATGTGAAACACCATCAAGACAACACAGTGACAAAGCTGTGAAGGGCACATCTACTGTCTCTAGTACTAGTCGTGTGAACCACCAACTAACCTTACCTCAAATCTTTTTACTAGACGCTACAAAGCTTCAAATTAACTCCAAAACTCTTTCTTGAGTTAAAATGGTTCAGTCTTCTCAATCCGGTCGCGGAGAAATTGTTAATTCTTCTCAAGACTTATGAAGTGAAGCATCCAATTCAGTCGTGGAGTTGTGAGAAATCAAATTCTGCAAGTAGAAAATGACTGGAAAGAAAACGAGAAAGGAAAAAACTGAATGAGAGGTCGGTAGTCGCTTACTTGTAGGTTGCGTAACACTTCCAAGGTTTCACCAGAATCCCAAAGCCTACTACGCAGTCCAGGGTTGGAAGGGCTTTCTTCAACAACGATTTGCCTGCCCAGATCTCTAAGCTGGTCATGCATTTCAAACTCATCGTCGTTGTTAAGTTTAATTAGAGACTTGTGCAATAAAACTTTGATTCCAATGATTGGGAAGAAGTGGGAATCTTTCCACATGTGGATCGCGCTTTCTTTGCCCTTCCCAATAAAAAAGCACGCAATATCTAGAAATATTCGCCTCTCATTTACATCCAGTCCATCATAACTTATCTTTAACCTCAGGTGAACATCTTTCGATTGATCCTTTTTCAATCGCCTCAGCAGGTCCTCCCATTCTTTCGAGCCATTCTTGTCAAAGAAAAGAGACCCTAAAACTTCAAGCGTCAGGGGAAGTCCACCAGTAACCCTTACAACCTTTCTGGATAAGTCCACATATTTCCCAATTGGTTTGGCAGTTCCAAAGGCGTGATAACTGAATAGATGAAGGGATTCCTTCGGATTCAATTCTTCAAGTTGGTAGGTCTCATCTTCTTCCAATCCTTGCAAATTCAGTATGTGCTTATTTCTTGTCGTAATGATGATCCTGCTTCTCGGAGAAAACCAATTCCGTTCACCAGCCAAAGCCTGAAGCTGGCTAATATCACTCACATCATCAAGGACAATAAGAAGAGTCTTGCTGTGTATTCTTCTTTTGATTAGGTTGATCCCGTTACTCACACTATGTATGGGTGCAAATTTGTCATTCAGAACCTCAGAGATGAGTTGCTTCTGCAGTGCGACGAGCCCACCAAATTTTGTCGACACTTCTTTGATATTTGAAAAGAAGCAGCTAGTTTGATACCTGGAAGAGATTCTGTTGTAGACGGCCTTTGCGAGGGTTGTCTTCCCGACTCCGCCCATCCCATAGATGCCAACCATTCGAAGGCCAGGGGTTTCCACATCCAACAACTTCATCATACGTTTCACACGAGAATCAAGCCCAACAGGATATTTCGCTACATCCAATGCCACCTTTTTCACTTTATCCAAAACATCCTTCACAATCAACAGAATGATTTTGCCTCCTTTCCTGCCAAAAGCAAAAACCAGATGCAGAAACTGTAAAACTCACTTGCAGTAAGAAAAGCAATCGCCAAGCAGAAAGCAAGAGCCGCGAGAAAGCCAAACAGTTGCCAAGCTAGAGATTGTTAACCCACAGAATGGGAGGCTTCAGCCCCTCTCCCACTGTGTGAAGCCGTTCAGTTTTTCACATCTTCACACTTTGAAATGGAATTGAATCTCTCAACGTCAATCTTTTGAGCCGCAAAATATACTTCACCATCTAAGTAGGCTCTCTGCCCACATTCTGGCGTTCAATTAGGTGCACTTTTCGCAAATCCAACGGCTTCAATCAAAGTGCTTGTTTTTGCAAAAATTGAAGCATATACAGTAGATTTCACATGTTCGAAGGCTGAGAATGACAAAGTAATTCTCTCACATAAATCACCTTCCGTAAGACAAATGTTTTGAAACAGACAGTTTTAACACAAAATATATTATATCTCTATGGTCAGATCAAATATACTTTTGATGTCATTAATTTCAGGCGTGTAAGTCTTGGACCACATATCCTCAAATGTAAGGATTTAACATTAAAATATCAGTACAGGGTCTCATCAATATGATAGCACGGATCATGAATTGTAGGGCGACCTTTTAAGAACACACATCGCAATTACCTGTTCAGTAGATAGCCACCAAAGAAACCTTTCGGATCTAACAATCTTCCTCATTTGATCAAAGACAACACAAGTTCAGGTAAATGTATGAGAAAATTTCGCAGATATACTGCAGTTAAATGCACGACAACTGATTCTTTTAGTTGTGAATGCGTTTTCGTGAAACTATTTTCATCGGTGTGAACATAAATGCCTGAAAACACAAAACACATTATTCCGATGTGTTGAGCACTGATTTTTAGAATTTTAATCTTTAGCTGCAAACCGCATCCCTACGATTAGAATTTTGAATTGAAGAACTGATTTGAGAAATTTGTTCGTACAAAATTGTGATGCGGCTGTGAACCCAATCTGTTCTGAACTCACAGAGATTACACTCCACCAAATATATTTTCAACTCCAAGAGAGAGATCAGGAGCTTTCTTTCTTTTTTTTTTTTTTTCAGATTCTCTCTCTCTTTCTTCATATATATGACATATATGTGTGTGTGTGGAGAGAGGAAGAAGGAGAGGAAGGAAGAGGAGAGAGAGACGACGAAATAAAAAATTATTAACAAAATTGAGTGACTAGTAGTCACTAAAAAAAAGTAAGCAAAAAAACAACGTAAATAAAGAAGCTACCCAACAAAGAAGAAATATGAGAGAAAAAAAGATGAAGAGAGAGCCAGAGCCAGAGCCAGAGAGAGAGAGAGAGAGAAAGGGGGGGAATAACGAGGAAGAGGCAAAGATTCTCGTTCTGCATTCTTGCTATTACGAACCAGAGACGCGGCAATTTTCGTATTATTTAAGTAAAATCTCAAAGAGAGCATTGTAATCTGTGTCGTGATCTATGCCACTGCAGATGCTTTACTCCATTCAGGGGATTTTCAACGTGAACCTTCTAGTGCGTGCTGGGTGTTTACGTTCGATCCTCCTGGCAGACCAGCACGTCACTATGAAAAAGAAAAGGTGATTTTTTTTAGTTCTTTATTTAGTCGTTACAGAAGGGGTTGTTTTCGTTTGTTTCCTCAATTTTTGTGTTCTGAAGGTGTTTTTGTCTTTTCAAACACCCATCGAACTATTTGGGCCCCAAACATTTAATAAGCTTCACAGACCTTCTGCTCTTCTCTACACTGTTCAGTTTCCAAGAAATGAAATTCGTACATATTAGGAACGATTATGAGTGCGTTGATTTCTATTATATGCTGCGCTCGCTTACCACAATGAGTGAAGTCATGCTTTTTATTAATTAATTTGTTCCCAACCAAAGTTTTTTTCTCAACCAAAGACATGAAAAGAAAGAGAGGGTGTGTATAATGGCTACCCATCAGCCTCGTTTTGCATATCGTATCCCTTGATCTCCCCAACTTCTCTCAGAGCATCCCTCCATCTCTCCACCGTCTTCTCATCTAAGTCTTTGCTTTCTTCATGCTTCTTGAACGCGGTCTCGAAGGGGCCTTTCTGGTTCCTGACTTGCCGAGGCTCGACGCCGTAAAACACGGGAAGTATCAAGCGCCTGCGCTCCACCATCTCCGCCACTTGCGTAAGGCAGAGCTTGGAATCCGCAAATCCCCTGGAGAAGATGGGCAAGAAGATCTCCGACACCTCGATTGCCCTGAGCGCTTTTGCCGCCGCCGCCGTCTTCTGACCCACCGCATCATCCAAACTCTTTTCCTGCTCCCCAAAAGAGGCACGCACATCTCTCTGCTCGAGGGCTGCGCAGAGACCTTCAGTGAAGCCATTAAGGAGGTCGCTTTCCCGAGTGAAGCTCAGGAAAACGTCGAACTCGAACTGATCATGAACACCATCGTCCGGCCTCATGGATGGTACCCAAATCCGAGGAGCTTTGCACGTAACAGATTTATCACCTTCCAGGCACACATCTGGCTGTTCCTTTTGTGACAGTATCGTTCCTGCTTTTCTATCTTTTGTTCCTTTTCTCCGTGGAATCATGTTGGGGAATCTCTTGAATGGTTCACTTGGGAGCACCAACGGATGGACTTGGAGAGCTCGAGCTGCGAACAGAAAGAACTGCCACTGCTGTTAATAACGGTGCGTAATCCTCAACTACGAAGCTGATCAGTTCACGTTGGCCGATGTTTTAGTGAAGCACTAATACAAGATCAAGATTACAGCATCGGTTAAACACAAATGAAACTAAGGCTAAGAGAACAAATGGTTGCGTTTTAGTTTTGAGACGAGTTGCTGTGCTAATGCTGTAAATATCAGTTCTTAAACCGAGTCAGCATGGCTGACGATTCAGTTCATGCTGAATCGGTCGTGAATCGGCCAAAACGAATTCAAAATTTTATTTCTGAGAAAAATAATCATGTAATTACAATAATTTTTCTGAGAAAAAAAGGTCTCCAGATTCCGTGGGCACCTAATACGAATGTTCCAACAAGAAAACAGCCCATATCAGCCCCTTTCAATTATCGGCTGGCACGGACCTGATAAATGTCGTATTAGCCCGTATCGGGCTTCAATAACCGATACACTATAATTGAAACTTCGGATATGGAACCTTCAAATAAGAAACACAAAAAAAAATGCAGTAAAAAAAAATTTAAACTAGCCAATTTATATGAAAAGAATAATCAATTTAGAAGCCGATATTATTTGCTAATAGGAGGTTAAATTGTTTTATTAATGGTCGTTTGACTATCCTCTTAGTTATTTTGATATAAGATCCTCAGTATTTGAGTAACATAGATTTAAGAACAGCCTTTCACTCTTTTGATCCTAGGTCAATCCTTATGTTAATCTAAGAAGTAAGATGAGGATTTCATGTATAGATCCTCGGTTTGGACATAAGTTCTTTAATTTTATGAACTATAGATTTTCGTATGGATCTTTTGCCATATCAGCAAATGCATATTATATTAAATATTTTAAAATCTGAAGTAATAAAATGATCTCTTTACAATTCCAAGATTTCCCCTCGTTTGGTTTCATGGATTTTTCTTTGGAATTTAGCTGATCCAAAGTTCGACCTATATCATAACTAGGCCACAAAAGAAACCCGTTGCTAGGTCTTCAAATTGAAGTTTTTTCAACCTGCTTTAGTACTTTATTTGGTGCCCATGAACGAACTCAACTAGTTGTTTAGTTCACAGTAAATGAGCTCAACGAGTTGCTTGGTTCTATTTGGGCTGCATTAAAGGCGTGTTTGATGGGCCGGATAACTTATTTAATCCAAAGAAACATTTGCAAAGTCGTGACTGAGGCCAGATAATTTCTCCTTTGACCGTTCCTCCCCTGAAAAGGAATTACCTCTGTATTGTGATGATTTCTCAGGATTGCATGGGATAGGAAACACATTCATTGCTGGCCTCCAACTGGCGCCATTGTACTTCCACAAGGCACTTGAAGGAGGCCAGCTTTCAACCCTAAATACATCTCTCGCGCCCTACATTTCACATGAGCAAAGAAATTTCCTTGCCTCGAAGATTCAAGTAATATGTAGCTAACCCAAAAAACCCATAATTTATTTATCAAAAAAAAGAAAAGAATTTCCGTAGACGATCAGCCAAAGATTTTGAGTTTCTATTTGCGAATGAGAAGAGCTAGTTTTCTTAGAAGTGCTAGCGACTTATGGATTTGCAGGATATATTCTTAATCGCCCATGCTCCATCTCTGAAAGTTCCCATGTATAAGACCCCTTGGTAACTAATCCGCACTTCCCCATAAAAAGATGAACTTATGGATTAGAGTGTTTACCTTGTGGAATTGAACACTAAACAGATCAAGCAGATACAGCAAGAAACTCAAGATTACCATTATACTTGAAGAAAGTAGGAGAGGACCACCATCTTTAACCTGATTTTAGGAACACCCGACTGTTGGAAGCACAATCTCAAGCACAGTTCGATCAACCAATTACATTTATTTTAAGAGGCTCAACTTTTCTAGTCCTTCAAATTCTAGAGAAAACAATGTCCTGCATGGTTTGGCCTTGGTCAGTTAGCCTTAGCTCTGCATCTACTTTCACATGGATTGTAAGACCCACGATTTATTTTTCCCTTATCTTTTTGTTTTCCCTTTATCTTTTTGTAACCGTCACGTTTACCATAATGGGAGGTTATAACTGCAAAGGGGAAATGGAGTGGGGGAGAAAAGAAACTGAAAATAACACTCTATGGCAAGGGGGGAGGTTTTGTAGAGGGTTTATTTAACCCCATGTTTCAGAAAATGATCGTTTCTTTACTGCATTCATAGAGGAGAAGGCTCAACGATAAAGACTTTGAGAGAAAGAGGGAGAAGGTGAGGAAGAGATCCTCATTTGTGCTGGTGGCTGCTGGAAAGGAACGAGAAGCAAAAAGGGGTTGCTGCTGGAAATCAATCTCGATTAACATGGGGAAACTCAGTCATGAATGTAGCATGAAGCCTGTGTACTTTTCTTTTAAGGATTGATAGATATATATAGGTTGCATGATTTAAAGATGGAACTATGTGCGTACATGCCTAAATATGATACTGTGCTTGAATGATGGCCTGCGGAAAAAGGGAATACATTGTTCCCATTTATAGATCTCTCTTATTTCAAAGAAAAAGAAAATGAAGCATGCGAGGTATGGTGGGTGAAGTATGTTAGACTTCGTTAGGTTTTCAACCTCTCTGATGTTCTTATTATGTTGTTTCTCCCTGTTCTTTGTTTTTGTTGCTATCTCTATCAGTCAGAAACCGAGACTGTATCTGATTTTAGCAGAGCATGCATATATTAGATTAGGGCTGCAGTAGAACATTGCAACTAATACAAAAAAAAAAAACAAGAAAGGGAAACAACAGTCCAGAGCATTGTCGGCAGATGGCAAGGCCTGCTCTGCTCGACTTCGGGTAAACCAAAATCAGCAAGCTTTAAATCAACGCCCAAATGAGAGAGGAATACAGTGAAAGACCAGGGAAAGAAAAGGGTAGGGAAGGAATTGCCTCAACTCAATCTATGAGCAGACCCATCGGTCTTCCTTGCTGCCGGTTCTTTCTCGTCGCAAGGAAGGGGAAGCAGAGAGACACACACCTGGTTTGGGGAGATCATCCCCCTCACGGTGGCAACAAGAGAGAGAGAAGAGAATGCCTCTAGCTCTGCCGACGAACAGAAAGAAAAAAAAGGGGAGTAGTAGAGGAGGCGGCGGCGATGGTGAGCGTCGGTCGCTCAGACGGGGCTCCTTCCGCTCGCCTTGCTGCACACAGAGGAAGGCCAGAGACGAAGTCGGGTCCCTCTCTGGTTCCGTCCTCCTTTGGGGCCCGTTTGATTGTCGGGTGAAATTTTACGTGGTAAATTTAACATGGTAAATTTTTTTGGAAAAATTTACAGGATGAAATTTTTTCCTCTTCTAATCTGAGGCCCTGTTTGATGCACAGGAAGAATTTAACGTGGTAAATTTAACCATGTTTGATGCACAAGAAGAATTTAACGTGGTAAATGTAACCTTGTTTGATGCACAATAAGAATTTAACATGGTAAATGTTTTTTTTTTGTCTTTTCCTCTCCAAATTTGACGTGGGAATTAGGGAAGCAGGCCAGGTCTGATATAAACATTATTGGATTTGACATAATCAGATTTTGCTATATCAAATTCAAGTTCGGTAGAACAAGCTAAAACATAATTTGACACTAAGAATAAGTTGCTGGATCTGGCTAACCAGATATGGACTTGGATTCAATCTTTTGACATCCATTCTTGGAACGCACCTGTAAGCAGCTGCTGGGTTGCAGCAGATCTTTGAGGGGCACTTAATTGAAAAACTGTCTAGACTTTTAATCCAACCACCTGAGCTACCATTATTCACTAGCAACAACATTTATGTGTCTTTCTGTAGTTGCAAGGAGGGAAATCACTGAGTTATGATGGGATAGACAAACATCAAGTGAGCAGCATAGCTAATGCGGACAGCATCATTCAGTATTGAGCTATAGCAGATCCCAAGGTTAGAATCAAAGTTAGCCAAGACATCATCCTGAGTTAACTCCCCAAACAGAAGGAAACCGAAGAAGCTGGTTGCAACATAAACTGTGGAACAGAGGGCCAGCGAGAACTGCATGTAATCAATTGAGAACGCACCTGTAAGCAGCCGATGGGTTGCAACATAAACTATGGAACAGAGGGCCAGCGAGAACTGCATGTAATCACTATGCATCGGTAATTTTGAAACATACTGAAGGGGGAGAAAAGAAGAACAGACACAAATTCTAAAACGATGAACCAAGGGATGCCAAAAAAAATAATTTATTGCAGATTTGACAAAACTGACTTCTCATAATCCTCAGAATCTTAGTGATAGACAAGCCAATTGCTGGAAAAATAAACAGAAAAACAAAAGAAGGTAACTTTCATGAGGAGTCTCTTTTGTCCAGGTTCGATGGCTCATTAATTTAGGTTTTCAGTAAGCACCGGCCTCCCTTTCATTAATTTAGGGTTTTCTAATCCTCAGGTTCTTGGAATGCACCGCGAACTTCATTGACGTCATGGGGATCCCTTTCCTCCTCCGACCTCCCTCGCAAGTACCGGCCTCTCTCCAAAGCCCTGATATTCCTCGACGCTGTCGCTTACTCCATCCCTGACCTTCATTCTGTTGTGCCGCTCAAGTCCACCAATTCCCCTTCTTCGTCTCCCATCTCCGATTCTGGCCTCCTCTTTCGCCGCAAGCTCCTTTACCTCGAGAGCCTATGGGTTAACTCCTCGGCGGCCATTGCGAAGAACCCCAATCTCCTGTCCGCGTCCATTGACAGCCTCAGCACCGTCGAGTCTTGATTCCCATGGCCTCACCTCCGAAAAGCCCTAACCCGATGCCCGCGAGGGAGCTCGTCGACTGCGGAGGAAGACGTCGAGCAGGTGAAATTTCACCCGCTCACTTTATTGTAAACGGGGTGAAATTTCACCCCGTTTGATGGTTTTTGTGTCGGGCGAGTGAAATTTCACCCGCCCGTACGAATTTCAACCGCTCCATCAATTTTATCTGGGCAATCAAACGGGCCCTTGGAGAACGAAGAAGGCTCCATCGTCGAACGAGAAGAAGAAGAAGGTGCTCTCGCGAGGAGAGAGAAAATCAGGCGTAGAAATGAAGGAAAACGAGGGTTTGGACAAATTTATATCAATGTTGAAAAATTACAAAGCGGGTCCATCTTATTAGCTAGATTCTCGAAAAGACTGTTATAATTTTTATACATTCATCCCGCAACGTTTTTGCTGAGACCTTTTTCAGAAAGAGGCTCGAATAGGTATTTTCAATAAAAACCGAAGATTTATACGAAATTGCAAAATAGTACTTCCTAAGTTCTTAAATCTTCCCAATAGGGGTTTTCATGAAGTTGTTTGCAATTTCGGTGGAAAGCGCAATGTTATGCATTATTGCTATTGCTCTGTGCTACCTTTTGTGTTATTTAAATTTCAGGAAAAGGGTGTTGAACTCTCTTGTTTTGAAATAGTAATTATTCTGTTAATTTTGGATGTGATATGTTTTGTACCGATACAAGTCTATTTGACTTTGTTCTGTTGCCATTAAATCAAAATGTGAAATGGCTTATTTTTGTGGTTTGGGAAACCGAGCCTAAGGGCGGTTTCTGTGAGAGGTACTAGACGATGTCTAGTGATGAGAAACTCTCACTTTTGAAATTCGAAGGCGAAACGTGGACTGTATCCAATGGTTTATGCGAGTGCGAGCTTTTTGTTTCTGCCCAGTGTTTGGTTTCGTCACGGGAGGTAGTGGTGCGTCTGACCTTACTATTGTCGCTCACTCCTCTGTCTGTACTGGAGGGCCCACAGGGTATTGGGCGGCACAAGGGCCCGGGGTACTGCTGCTGTGTTGGGAGAGAGACATCTCTTGGTCCCTCAAACCGGGTTCCTAGAGGGTTCATTCTGCTGCAGCGGCGATCTGGGATATCTCAAGAGGCTTCACTTCAGGTACCCTCGATCCGTTGGATCGCCTGGTGATGATATGTTCTGTTCTGCCCGTGAGTTGTGCCCACGGGGTTTTCTGTTGATCGGCACGATGACCATGACATTGTCATAGAACCATGGTTGGAAGCCTATGAAATTTTGGAGGTTGTGAACACCTCGTTTTGTTCTGATAATGGGTCGTAACTTTTGTGTGTGTAAAGTTTTGGAAAACTTATGGTTGTAGTACATAAGGCCTTTTTGGAATAGTTTTACGAAACTAAATAATATTTTGGGTCATGATCTATTCATGGCTGGATTTTCTCGTACTCAGAGGAATTATGACCCTTCTTTCTATCTCTACAGGTAGCCCTTGATAGATTTTGGCTCTTGGAGTGACGACCTCAGTCTTGTGATGGACGGACATTGGCATTCTGGACACTACGTCAGTTTTGGGCTTAGTGGTCATTTTAGTTGTTTGGGTCCAAGTGTTTTATTTTAATACAATGCATTTGTTTAAGTTTTGGTCATGACTCAATGTTGCTTTCGCTATGATTTATATTAAAGAAAAAAAAAATTGGTGTAAAAAATTGGGTCGTCACAACTTTGGTATCAGAGCAGAGTGTCTAGAGTTCATGTTCAATGTCAATGTCGATCACAAGCAGAAGAAGGTCATCCAAACCTGTTAAAGAAGGGTGTTTAGATTTCGTTGTGAATATTGAGTTTCATATTTTTGTGGTAGTTCTAACGAGTTGTTTTACGTATTTATGTTTTGTTTTCCTTCGTGCGGTGTAGTTAAATGGCACACACTAGAGGAGGGAGTGTTAGTGAAAGAAGGAGTGTCACGGCCCAATTTTTTACACCAAAAATTTTCTTCTTTCTTTATCATAAATAATTGCGGAAGCAACATTGAGTCATGACCAAAACATAAACAAAAGCACTGTATTAAAATAAAAAACTTGGACCCAAACAACTAAAATGACCACTAAGCCCAAAACCGACGCAGTGTCCAGAATGCCAATGCCCGTCCATCACAAGGCTGAGGTCGTCACTCTGTGAGCCAAAATCTATCAATGACTACCTGTAGTGATAGAAAGAAGGGTCAGAATTCCTCTGAGTATGGAAAAATCTAGCCATGAATGGAACATGACCCAACAAAATAATATTTGATTTCGTAAAACAAATCCATATAAGGACCTTATGATTCACAACCATAAGTCTCCAAATCTTAACACATATTACAGTTACGACTCATTAACAGAAACAAAATGAGGTGTGCACGACCTCCAAAATTTCGTAGGCTTCCAACCGTGGTTCTCTGACAATGTCATGGTCATTGTGCCGAGCAACATAAATCTCCGTGGGCACTCACGGGCAAAACAGAACATCTCTTCACCAGGCGATCCAACGGATCGAGGACACTTGCAGTGAAGCCTCCTGAGATATCCCAGATCGCCACTGCAGTAGCATGGTCTCTCTAAAAACCCGGGTAGAGAGACAAGGAGACGTCTCGCTCCCAAACAAAAACAGAACAGAATCCCGGGCCCTTGTGCCGCCCAATACCCTGTACAGACAGAGGAGTGTGACCACTACCTCCCGGGACGAAACCAAACACTGGGCAAAACAGAAAGCTCGTACTCGCATAAACCATCACACAAAGTCCATGTTTCGCCTTCGAATTTCAAAAGTGAGGATTTACCATTATTAGACCTTGTCTATTACCACTCATAGAAACCGCCCTCAGGCTTGATTTCACAGACAGAAGTAATAAGTCATTTTCTAACAATGGCAACAAAATAGAGTCGAATAGAGAAACAACATACGAAATATCACGCCAAGAATTCTCAAATAAAATAATCATTCAAAAGCAAGAGAAGTTACATTTTTAAAATCCTTAGAGCGTGAACTTATTTTGAGAACCCTTTGTTTGAAGTTTAAACACAACTAAAGGCATCAAAGAGCAATAAAACATAACACTAGGTTTTTAATTTATAAAACCCCCTTTTGGCAATTTTCAAGAACTTAGAGGGTACCAAATCGTAATTTCATATTAAAAATCAGGTTCTTGCTGAAAGTCACTTTCGCAAGCCTCTTTTTGAAGAGGTTTTTAGCAAAATGATGCGGCATGAACATTTACAAATTTTAACAGCTTATCCATAAATTTTGCTAATTAGATGGACCCCTTTTGAAATTTTTCAACTTTGTTATAAAATCACCCGAACGCTCGTTTCCCTCATTTCTTGCCCTCGTTTTCTCTCTCCTCACGCAAGAGCATCTCCCTCTTCTTCTCACGGGCTGCTCCTTCCCTCTCTCGTTCAACCGCCGGTGGAGTCTCCTTCTGTCTTCAAAGAAAACGAAACCAGAGAGGGAGAGAGAGAGCAGAGCTCCCTGCGTTTGGGTCTACCACACCGCCGCCCACCGTCCGACCGACGTGGAACTTCCACGGTGTTACGTTCTGCTTGTGAACAGAGTTTTGAAGAGAGGAAGAGAGCAGAGTAAGAAGGAAGAGATGGAAGCGAGTAAGAGAAATTGGAATTAGAACCATGAACCTTTCATTAACAACTAAGGCCTTATAACCAGAAGTGGAGGCCTCAAAACAAGCAACGTGGCTAACCCACTAACAGGAACTAACTTCTCGCAAGGTAGTGGGAAACCCCCACTACATGGAATAACTAAAATCAACATAACTGATGACTAACTAGGACCATGACGCCTACTAACCGTTACCACGATGCCACAATGGCCATTACACGATTAAGGTCGTGACAATCGACCTCCCTCGGAACTGTTCTTGTCCTCAAGAATAGCAATTTGATTCAATTCGGATATGATGGGAAATTGAGCCCTAATTGCATTATAATCATCCCATGTCGCCTCATCATCATGTAAATTGGCCCATTTGACAAGTACTTGGACGACTGCCACATTGTTACGCTTCACCAAACGACGATCCAGTATTGCCTTAGGTTCGGACCGAATTAGGCCCTCCTTATCAGTGACAGGTGGTGTAGTGATTGGTACTTGTCCTTCCCCAACTTGTCGTTTTAGTAACGACACATGAAAAACTGGGTGGATTGCGCAGAATAGAGGTAGGTCGAGTTTGTAAGCCACCAATCCTATCCGGGCTAGTACACGGAAGGGCCCATAATACTTGGCTGCAAGCTTGAGGTTGGTACGGATAGCTAGTGAGCTTTGCCTGTAAGGCTGGAGCTTTAAGAACACCCAGTCTCCTACAGCGAACTCCCTCTCAGTTCATTGTTTGTCAGCTTGAATCTTCATGCGGTTCTGTGCTTGAACGAGCGAGTCAGATAATAAGCGCACCATTTGAGCATGCCTGGTGGTGTAGTCTGCAACCACGGCTACGGAGGGCTGTTCGCCGTGAATTCCGGGAATGGGAGGTGGCGAGTAACCATAAACCACCTTGAAGGGTGAACTCTTGATGGCCGTATGGTAGGAACTATTGCACCAGAATTCAGCTAGTGACAACCAAGTGTTCCAAGTGCTCGGTCGATTGAAACACATTGCTCTTAGATAATGTTTGAGACATTGATTAAGTCTTTCTGTTTGGCCGTCAGATTGGGGATGATATGCTGAACTAAGGGCCAGCTGGGTCCCGAATCTTTTGAAGAGCTCACGCCACATATTGCTGGTGAAGACTTTGTCTCGGTCTAAGACCATTGTTTCCGGAAGTCCGTGGTGCTTGAACACATTGTCGAAGAGAGCTTGCGCCAATTGAATGGCAGTGAATGGATGCGCCATGGCAATGAAGTGGCCGTACTTAGAGAATCTATCCACCACCACTAATATCACATCCTTGCCTTGCGAACGAGGCAATCCTTTGATGAAATCAAGCGCAATGTTCTTCCAATTGCCTGTTGGAATTGGTAGGGGCTAAAGTAAACCGGGGTTTGCCACGGTTTCAGATTTGCAACGTTGGCATGTGTCATAATTAGCAACGTACTGATCTACTTCCTTCTTGAGGCCAGGCCAATAAAAATGTCTTTTGATTCGTTTATAAGTTGCTAACCTGCCCGAGTGCCCTCCAATGGCTGCATTATGTAATTGTTGAATAATCTTGTGGCGAAGATTGCTAGAACAGCCGATATAGAGGTGGTTTTTGTAACGCAGCAAGCCATGTTGCAGCTTGAATTTGGGCCTGCCATTAGGAGCTAGTAATAACTCCTCTTTGATTTGAGTTGCCTTGGTGTCCCCAATATAACTCTTCTCAACGGAAGCCCTCCAGGCTGGAATGACTGAGGATATAGCGCTAACCTCGTTTGGAATGTCGTTCTTGGTTGTGTTAGCGAAGCGTGAAAGGGCATCGGCTCGGCTGCCTTGTTATCAAATCCCCTTCGATAGGTGATAGAGAAGTTCAGCCCCATCAAACGAGAGACACCCTTCTGTTGTAAGTTTGTATGAACCTTCTGATCCGTAAGAAATTGTAAACTGCGATGATCCGTCTTGATCACAAAATGGGCTCCCTCCAGATAATGTCGCCAATGCGTCACTGCCGATAGGACAGCCATCAACTCCTTTTCGTAGGTGGCCAATCCAGCATTGCGAGGACCTAATGCTTCACTCATGTAGGCGATTGGATGCCCATGTTGAGTTAAGACTGCCCCTATGCCCCGTTCTGATGCATCTGTTTCCAACACAAATCCACTATTAAAGTCAGGATATGAAAGTATGGGAGAAGTGGATAGGAGATGCTTGAGATTTGTGAAAGCCTCATCTGCGGCTGGAGACCAGCAGAAGGCGTCCTTCTTGAGGAGGTTAGTTAGGGGTTGCGCCACCATGCCATAATGCCGTATGAATTTTCGGTAGTAACCAGATAAGCCGAGGAAACCCCGCAACTCTCGGACGGTTTTAGGTGTGGGCCAGCTGAGTATGGCTTCCACCTTCCTTGGGTCGGTATTGACTCCTTATCCCGATGTGACGTGTCCCAAGTAATCAACTTTAGTCATGCCAAACTCGCATTTGGATAACTTGAGGTAGAATTGTTGACGGCGTAGTAACTCTAGCACCATCGCAAATGCTCAATGTGCAAGGTCCACTCGCGACTGTAAATCAATATGTCGTCAAAAAATACCAGGACAAATTGACGTAAGAATGGAGCCAAAACCTGATTCATTAAGGACTGAAAGGTGGCCGGGGCATTAGTAAGACCAAAGGGTAGCACCCTGAACTCATAATGGCCTTGGTGCGTCTGAAATGTCGTTTTAGGCACGTCTCCTCCTTCATACGAATTTGATGGTACCCAGCCCGTAAGTCGAGCTTGGAGAATACCTTGGCGCCATGTAGTTCATCCAGAAGGTCGTCAATGATTGGAATCGGATATCGATCCTTGATCGTCCGACAGTTGAGTTGACGGTAATCTACACACAGTCGCCAGCTACCATCCTTCTTTTTAACAAGCAAGACGGGCGAGGCGAAAGGACTGTGACTGTGGCGGATGAACCCAGCATCCAATAGGTTTTGCACTTGGACCTCGATCTCCCGTTTTTAGTGGTATGAGTAGCGATATGGGCAGACGGCTATGGGTGGAGTCCCTGGAACTAGTGTGATCCCGTGGTCATGAGAACGTTGAGGTGGGAGTTTCTTGGGTTCTTCAAACAAGTCGCCGAAGGAGCGAAGCAAGGAATGCAGCCTGTCTTGGAAATCCATGGGGAGGTCTGATCTGCTGCAAGTAGGAAATCCAAGTGAATTTGATGGTGAAAGCGCTGGCAGCTAGTGGTCTATCTGAAATACCCAAGCCACGTGCTCGATCTGCTGAATGTTGATGTTTTGGGAAGTACTACTAGCTATGAGACAGCTGAGCTCCTCCAAGTGTTTTAAATCACCACGATGGCCCTTGAGAATAACCTCCTTCCCGTTCTTTTTAATAGTGGCCTGGGACTGCACAAAATCGAAAGTGATGGGGTTCACCTCCTGCATCCAATCAGTACCCAAGACAAGGTCGTAAGTACCAAGATCAAGAATGCGAAAATCACGTCGAAAGTGACTGCCGCACATCTCCCAACTCAAGTCAGGGCAAGTTTTGGAGCACCCGACTCTGGTGCCATTGGCTAGAGCAATGGTCATATCCGGGCCGTCCAGGACATCCAGGTTAAGAGCATCAACCAATTTGGAGTTAAGAAAGGTTGCGGTACTCCCTGTATCTAATAGAATCAAGACTGGCTTTTGACGGATGTGCCCCCTCAACTTTAAGGTGCCTCGGCCGGTACTCCCATTAATGGCGTGCATGGAGAGTTCCACAAGTTGCTCATCCGGGCTAGGGAGTGGGTGGTCTTCCTCGAGGCCACCTTCATCCGAACCGGGTTCATCCAAGACGTGAGCTTCACCATGCGGACGAGGTCTGCAAGAGTGTCCGCGAACCCAAGGGGCACCGCAACGGTAACATGTGGGATCCTTCTTGACAGGATGTTGATCCCGTGGGGTTTTCAGTCCGCCGGAAGGGAATGGGGTGGATGGCGAGCTACGAAATTGGTGTTTTGCAAGTGACTTCAAGGCGGCTTCGTGCAACTTGGCCTTGGCCATGGCCTCCTGAATCGTGAGGGGTGTGTGGGCCCGGACGAGGGGCTGAAGCGGGTCCGTAAGTCCACCAAGAAAACAGGAAATGAAGTACTTATCAGACAGGGTGACGTGAGCACGTAACACATGTCCTTGTAGCTCCTCGAAGCGCTTGATGTAATTAGAGACACTTCCTATTTGTTTGAGGTGGTTGAATTCAGCAAAGACGGTTTCAGAATCTTGAATGCCAAATCTATCGCATAATCGATTCACGAATTGAGGCCAGGTGAGGTCATTGTGGTGGAGCAGTTCATTGGACAGCCAAGTGTCTCCTTCTTTGTTTAGATGGAGGCGGGCGAGCTTTACCTTACGGTGTTCCTCAACGTCATGGACATCAAAGTATTGCTCACATTTTTGAATCCAATATCTGGGATTAGTCGGAGTGAACTCGAGAAAATAGAGGCGAAATGAAACATCACTAGAACGCCGCATCGTAGGGGGAACGGGAGGTTGTGCAGTAGCGGGTGAAGCGGATGATGTTGCGGTGATGGAAGGTGTTGCTGCTGTTGAGGTGGGGTGGGAAGGGGGTGCTCCTAAGAGCCCGTGATTATCAGAGTCCATGCCCATCTAAGGACAGGAAGCCATCGCATCCTGTAAGTCGGTGAACCTTTGATCAGCTTGCTTAAAGTATTGCTCCATGCGTTGCCAAGATTCCTGAAGACGAAGGTTAATTTCTTGGCGAAAGTCGGCCATGGAGGACTCCAGCCATTGGACAAGATCATCAGGTGCTTTGTTGTCGGTGGTTTTGGAGCGTGTAGCCATCGTGTGGCTCTGATACCACTTGTTACGTTCTGCTTGTGAACAGAGTTTTGAAGAGAGGAAGAGAGCAGAGTGAGAAGGAAGAGACAGAAGCGAGTAAGAGAAATTGGAATTAGAACCATGAACCTTTCATTAACAACTAAGGCCTTATAACCAGAAGTGGAAGCCTCAAAACAAGCAACGTGGCTAACCCACTAACAGGAACTAACTTCTCGCAAGGTAGTGGGAAACCCCCACTACATGGAATAACTAAAATCAACATAATTGATGACTAACTAGGACCATGACGCCTACTAACCATTACCACGATGCCACAATGGTCATTACATGATTAAGGTCGTGACACACGGTTCTTCCACCACCCAAAAACAGAGAGGGAAAGAGAGCTTCGTTCCTGCGTTTGGGTTTCTCACGCCGCCACGCCACTGACGGACCACGCCTTCAGCCGCCGCCGTCTCATCCTCTCCTCTCGTTCTTCCATCGGATCCACAGTGAGGAAAGCAGCCTCCCCAAAAACTGGTGCTTCAATGGTGTCTTCCTCAGTCTCCACCTTCGCTGCGACGGGGATGAATTGACAATCATAGAGAAACGACGGGAGGAAGCCTGCAACTTCAATGTCGTCGTCCTCGTTTTCCCCAACTCGCCTCTGCTACCACCACGAAGAGGCGACTTTTTTTTTTGTTTCTTTTCAGTCGGTCGAGTGCTCTTCGTTAAAACCTATTGTATTTCCCTCAATATGAGGTGATGATTTTACACTTGCTGCACGACAAGCAGGGCAGGCCTTGCCTTCTGTCGATGTCGTTCTGGACTGCTCTCTCCTTTTTATTTTGCAACTGTGTTATTACGTTTTATCCCTGTATGACTATGTTTATCTCTTTGTTTTTCTTCTGTAGTTGGTTTGAGAGACATGTTCTGTTTTTGGGTTGATTGTAGTTCTGGTTTCTCACGGATGAAAGCACATAGTATAATACAGTAAACCGAGGGTTTCAAAGTTCAACCGATACCAACATGCCTTACACTTAGCATGCTTTGTTTCTTGAAAATCATAAGGAACTAGAACAGTAGAGTACTCTATTTCCATTCCAGCATATAATAACTCAAGCATAGATTCATACTCAGGCATAAGCATACATAGACGTACATGTATATGTATCTACAAAATCAAAAGAAAATACATGGCTTCATGCTATTCATCACTGAATATTCCCATACCTCTTAAAATCTGAAGTAAACCTTGGCAGCAACTCCTTCCCTCTGCGTGAGGTTCTTTTCCATCAGCCTCCTACTTCAATCTCAATCTCTCCTAGACGAACCCCTCTAATGCTACAGTAAAACGATAGTTTCCCCTTGGCAGTTACATCCTTATCCTTATCTTTTCCCAAAAAGTTCTCATTTATGATAACTTAACAGTTTGAAATGTTCATTAGGAATTCATTTGATCTTCCATTTGATTCTTCCCTAATCTCCATTCCCAATGTTTAAGGAAATCTGTACAAAAATCGTGGGTCTTACATATTTATGTTTTGTTTCGATCGGTGTAGTTAAATGGCACGCACTAGAGGAGGGAGTGTTAGTGGAAGAGGGAGAACTCCTCGCAGCACCAGGAGCCGAAACGTCAAGACTCATCCTACTGGACCTAGGACGTCTAGTGGAAATCAACAACAACAAGCGTTCATCATGAACACATTGCATATGATTACGGGATTGATGCATGGTCTTGTGCAGAATGCTTCTGCAGGAGGAACTAGTATGGATACAAACGGGACAACAAATGGTGAGGCAAGGGGCACAACTCACCAACAGTTTATGAGCTTGCATCCTCCGAAGTTTCATGGGAAGGGCACTGCTGACGATGCTGAACAGTGGATAATGGAAACTGAGGAGATCTTTACCTCACCCTGGAAGTTCCTGACAACAAGAAGGTTCGGTATGGAACCTTTATGTTAAAAGGAGATGCTAAAGGAATGGTGGCAGACGCAACGTGAAGTGAAGTTCGCAAATCACGAAGCGACTTGGGGAGAATTCAAGGAAGCCTTCACACATGCCTACATCTCAACCTTCACATGGGAGAAACGCATGCAAGAATTCTTGGGCCTTCAACAAGGGAGTCTGAGTCTGCATGAATACGTCATCAAATTCAAACATTTGGAAAAATATTGTCCCCATGTGTATATTGTTGATGCAGACCAAGCAAATAAGTTCGTAAGAGGACTTAAAGACAGGTTGCAGAACCAAGTAATTAGTAGTCGTCCGAGAGATCTAGACGACGCTATCGACATGGCCACACGTCTTGAGGAGGGTTGGAATAGGACGCAAGGGTTAGATAGGAAGAGTGAGTTTCTGCAATCCAAGTCGAGGCCAGACACGTTCAAGAGAAGGAGCAGTGACAGGGTGAATCAAGGGGACAGATTCAAGAGACACAGGCCATCATCGTTCAGGCAGGACGAGGAATGTCCCACATGTCATCGCCAACACCCGGGCAAACCATGTTATAGAGAGGTCGGGGCATGTCTTTATTGCGGAACACGAGGACATTTTATTCGTGAGTGCCCAAAGAAGAAAGAGGCTAAGCAGAGGCGTGGTGCAGCCAACCAACCAGCAGAGAAGAAGGTACCTGGGAGAGTTTATGCAACCACAGTAGAGGATTTGAAATCCACCGACGTGAATTGAAGGTACCCTTCTTGTACAATCTCATTGGACTCATATTCTGTTCGACTCTGGTGCATCGCACTCTTTTGTTTCTAAGAGTTTTGTTGAACATTTAAAGTTAGAAAGAAAGAATATGCCTTGTGAATTGTTAGTCGCTACGCCCATGGGAAACAAAGATACATGTAGAACGTATTTAGAAAATGTGAAAATGGAAAAACATGGACATTTATTACCAGCTCAGCTTGTGGTAATAAATATGATGCGGTATGACGTGGTCCTAGGAATGGATTGGTTATACCATGATTATGCGACGATAGATTATAGAAGAAAGTAGCTGAAGGATCAGTTGGCCGAATTTGCTTACAACAACTATCATTCTAGCATTGGAATGACTCCGTTTGAATTTCTTTATGGCCGACCTTGTAAATCACCATCATGTTGGACTGAGATAGGAGACAACAAGATTGAGGATCTTTTAGTAATTCAACATTACACTGATCAGGTCAACATGATTAGAAAGAAACTTTTGGCTGCTCAAAGTCGACAAAAGAGTTATGCAGACCAACGACGAAGAGAGTTGGCTTTTGAAGCAGGAGATCATGTCTTTGTCAAGATATCACCCACCAAAAGTGTTTTTCGATTCAGAAAGAAGGGAAAATTGAGCCCAAGATACATTGGTCCGTTCGAGATTCTGGAAAAAGTTGGAGAGGTTGCATATCGAATTGCACTTCCACCATAGTATAGTCATGTTCATCCAGTGTTTCACGTGTCGATGCTAAGGAAGTATGTACCTTATTCTTCGCATATGATAGACTACGAAGAAGTTGATTTGCAAGAGGACATGACAACAGAAGAAATGCCGCTTCGGATTATAGATCGAAAGGAGCATGTATTGCGAAAGAAGACTATCCCCCTAGTTTAAGTAGAATGGCAACATCATGACATCAAAGAATGTACGTGAGAGCCAGAAGAAGACATGAGAAAGAGTTATCCCCAATTGTTTCAATAAGATACGCTCAAATTTCGATGACGAAATTTCTTTTTTGGGGAGAAGGATGTAAGACCCACGATTTATTTTTCCCTTATCTTTTTGTTTTCCCTTTATCTTTTTGTAACCGTCACGTTTACCATAATGGGAAGTTATGACTGCAAAGGGGAAATGAAGTGGGGGAGAAAAGAAACTAAAAATAACACTCTATGGCAAGGGGGGAGGTTTTGTAGAGGGTTTATTTAACTCCATGTTTCAGAAAATGATTGTTTCTTTACTGCATTCATAAAGGAGAAGGCTCAACGATAAAGACTTTGAGAGAAAGAGGGAGAAGGTGAGGAAGAGATCCTCATTTGTGTTGGTGGCTGCTGGAAATGAAGGAGAAGCAAAAAGGGGTTGCTGCTGGAAATCAATCTCGATTAACAGGTATGGGGAAACTCAGTCATGAATGTAGCATGAAGCATGTGTACTTTTCTTTTACTAAGGATTGATAGATATATATAGGTTGCATGATTTAACGACGGAACTATGTGCGTACATGCCTAATGGTGGCCTGCGGAAAAAGGGAATACATTGTTCCCATTTATAGATCTCTTTGATTTCAAAGAAAAAGAAAATGAAGCATGCCAGGTATGATGGGTGAAGTATGTTAGACTTCGTTAGGTTTTGAACCTCTCTGATGTTCGTATTATGTTGTTTCTCCCTGTTCTTTGTTTTTGTTGCTATCTCTATCAGTCAGAAACCGAGACTGTATCTGATTTTAGCAGAGCATGTATATATTAGATTAGGGCTGCAGTAGAACATTGCAACTAATACAAAAAAAAAAACAAGAAAGGAAAACAACAATCCAAAGCGTTGTCGGCAGAGGGCAAGGCCCGCTCTGCTTGACTTGGGGTAAACCAAAATCAGCAAGCTTTAAATCAATGCCCAAATGAGAGAGGAATACAGTGAAAGATCAAGAAAAGGGTAGGGAAGGAATTGCCTCAACTCAATCTACGAGCAGACCCATCGCTCTTCCTTGCTGTCGGTTCTTTCTCGTCGTAAGGAAGGGGGAGCAGAGAGACACACACCTGGTTTGGGGAGATCATCCCCCTCACGGTGGCAACAAGAGAGAGAGAAGAGAATGCCTCTAGCTCTGCCAACGAACAGAAAGAAAAAAAAAGGGGAGCAGCAGAGGAGGCGGAGACGGTGAGCGTCGGTCGCTCAGACGGGGCTCCTTCCGCTCGCCTTGCTGCACACGAAGGAAGGCCAGAGACGAAGTCGAGTCCCTCTCTGGTTCCGTCCTCCTTTGGAGAACGAAGAAGGCTCCACCGTCGAACGAGAAGAAGAAGAAGGTGCTCTCGTGAGGAGAGAGAAAATCAGTCATAGAAATGAAGGAAAACGAGGGTTTGGACAAATTTATATCATTGTTGAAAAATTACAAAGCAGGTCCATCTTATTAGCTAGATTCTCGAAAAGACTGTTATAATTTTTATACATTCATCCCGCAACGTTTTTGCTGAAACCTTTTTCAGAAAGAGGCTCGCAATAGTTATTTTCAATAAAAACCGAAGATTTATACGAAATTGCAAAATAGTACTTTCTAAGTTCTTAAATCTTCCCAATAGGGGTTTTCATGAAGTTGTTTGCAATTTCGATGGAAAGCGCAATGTTATGCATTATTGCTCTGTGTTACCTTTTGTGTTATTTAAATTTCAGGAAAAGGGTGTTGAACTCTCTTGTTTTGAAATAGTGATTATTCTGTTAATTTTGGATGTGATATGCTTTGTACCGTTACAAGTCTATTTGACTTTGTTCTGTTGCCATTAAATCAAGATATGAAATGGCTTATTTTTGTGGTCTGAGAAACCGAGCCTAAGGGCGGTTTCTGTGAGAGGTACTAGAGGATGTCTAGTGATGAGAAACTCTCACTTTTGAAATTCGAAGGCGAAATGTGAACTCTGTCCGATGGTTTATGCGAGTACGAGTTTTTTGTTTCTACCCAGTGTTTGGTTTCATCCCGAGAGGTAGTGGTGCGCCTGAGCTTACTGTTGTCGCTCACTCCTCTGTCTGTACTGGAGGGCCCACAGGGTATTGGGCAGCACAAGGGCCCGGGGTACTGCTGCTGTGTTGGGAGAGAGACATCTCCTGGTCCCTCAAACCGGGTTCCTAGAGGGTTCATTCTGCTGCAGCGGCGATCTGGGATATCTCAAGAGGCTTCACTTCAGGTACCCTCGATCCGTTGGATCGCCTGGTGATGATATGTTCTGTTCTGCCCGTGAGTTGTGCCCACGGGGTTTTCTGTTGATCGGCACGATGACCATGACATTGTCATAGAACCATGGTTGGAAGCCTATGAAATTTTGGAGGTTGTGAACACCTCGTTTTGTTCTGATAATGGGTCGTAACTTTTGTGTGTGTAAAGTTTTGGAAAACTTATGGTTGTAGTTCATAAGGTCTTTTTGGAATAGTTTTACGAAACTAAATAATATTTTGGGTCATGTTCCATTCATGGCTGGATTTTCTCATACTCAGAGGAATTCTGACCCTTCTTTCTATCTCTGCAGGTAGCCCTTGATAGATTTTGGCTCTTTTCTCATACTCAGAGGAATTCTGACCCTTCTTTCTATCTCTGCAGGTAGCCCTTGATAGATTTTGGCTCTTGGAGTGACGACCTCAGTCTTGTGATGGACGGGCATTGATATTCTGGACACTGCGTCAGTTTTGGGCTTAGTGGTCATTTTAGTTGTTTGGGTCCAAGTGTTTTATTTTAATACAGGGCATTTGTTTAAGTTTTGGTCATGACGTTTAAGTTTTGTCTGCTATGATTTATATTAAAGAAAAAAAAATTGGTGTCAAAAATTGGGTCGTGACATGGATTCTTTGGGGAAACTCTAAAAGCTTTCCAAGTTCCCCATGTAGATGGTGGCTCCCGCCATAGTGAAGCCATCTATCCACACATGCATTATCCTATACCCATTCCCCACATGCGTCAGCATCTCATCTCCCTCTTCAAAGTCGCATATGCAGTAGTCATCAAGCTGAAGATTAGGTTCACGTGTTGCCTCAAAAAGCAGAAGACTATCCACCATGACTTCGATATGCACAGCTGCACAATTCCTGTCCTTGAAGTCGCCGGTTAGTTGCAATTGAGGATTGTTGCATCTGAACATTTTGGGAAGAGAAAAAGATAGCACTTGATGTCTACTCTGGTGAAGTCCCAGAGTTCCAGAAATTGTGAAGTAGGATAAGTACTCAAACTCTGCAGCCTGGTTAAGGTTCAAGGCGTTAATCGATATGCAATGTCGTAAATTTTTAAAGCTTTAGGAAGTAGTTTCCACATTGAGTAAGAGGTTACCTTAATTCTATCCCTGAGTGCATGAGAAAGATTACTGCAGTCATTTAATGTCAACTCCTCCAAGGATCTCAATTTTTCAAGGCCATGAACATCAATGAGCTTTGTGCATTCGTTAAGCTTTAGCACTCTCAGAGCCTTCAAGTGCGAAATATCGAAGATGGTTTCCAAAGCAGAGCAACCCATCGCAACAAGTTCTTCGAAGGAGGATGGAAGCTGAGGAATTGACAGAAGCCTTTCACAAAAGCTCAAAGTAAGAGTCTTAAGAAAAGAGAAGCTAGCCAAAGAAGGTAGGGTGTAGAAATTGCCGTCTGCTAAGTTCAACTTTTTCAATGAAGACAATTTAGAAAAATCATTTCCGTCTACCCCTTCTAGCCAGTTACAGCCATGGGCGCTCAAATCCTCCAATGAACTGATCTGGAAAAAACTAGAAGGAACTGTGAGAAGCTCAGCGTTAAGATTTATGTATAAACGTCTCAAAGCGGTGAGGCTTCCAAAGCTTTCAGGGAGCTCTCTTATACCACCGGTGCATCCCAGTGTTGCACCTATTGATAATTCTGCAAGATTTTTGAGAAGCCCAATGGAAGAAGGAAAAAATTTGATGTGATTACAACCATCTAATGAAAATATCTCTAGTCTTTCCAGTGATCCAATTGAATCTGGTACCTCCTCAATTGCTGTATGATCCACATAAATTCTTCTCAGGTTCTTCGCCTTGCCAATAGAATGGGGCAAAGCGACAATACTAGAACGTTCAGCATTTAGTCTTACTAGATTGGTCAACTGCCCAATAGATTCTGGAATTCTTTCCACGGTGCTGCCTCGCAATGTCAGGTTTCTCAAAGATTCCATGCTTCCTATCCATTCAGGAAGCTCTGTCAGCGATCTGCACCCATCTAGAGACAGTAGATTGAGCTTCTTCAGTTGTCTCATGGAGTCGGGCAGTGTCTTTATTTTTGTCTGGTCAAGTATGAGACGTTTCAATGATTCCATGTCCCCCACATGCATCGCCAATGCTGAAACTTTGGAGCATCTGTGAAGGTCAAGTGTTTCAAGCGAGCTCAATTCACAAATGCTGTTGGGTAATTCCTTCAGTTGGTAGCAATCTCTCATACTCAGGCAAATCAAATTCTTGAGGCACCCAACGGATTCATGAACTTGGGCCAACAAAATGCATCGATCGAGTATCAATTTAACCATGTGAGGAGTGTTAGAAAAATCTGGTGTAGCAGTAAGATGCTTACAGTCCATCAGATTGAGCACTCTTAATCTACCAAAGGCCTGCAATGATGAAAACATCGAATAAGAAAGTGTATGGGGCAAAATAGATCAAAAAGAGTTGAAGCATTGATCCCCTTCGGTAAAAGAAAAGACTCTGCCATGTGCACCTTGATCATCGACACGTCTCGGTTCCAAACCTCACTGACCATGCCAAAAGATAAGTCCAACACAACAACTTCCTGAAGATTAAACTCAGAAGGCAACGACTTGAAGGGGCATCCTTCCCATTTCAACCATTTTAGCTTGTTGGGAATGCAAGTAAAATCACCAGCAAAATTCACATTGGCAATGTGTAGCAGTCTGAGCCCGGACATTGCAGCAAAAGCCTCAGTTCTTAAATCTGTTAGGTCTTTCTTCCCAATGTCAAGGGCAATAGCTTCAATGTTACTCGTTCCCTATAGAAAAAACAAATAAAAACTTGCGTCATCAAGAAGACATGGTCATTTATATCCAGGATTTTATACATAATAGCACAAGGTTTTGTGTTGTCTACTCTTAGTTTATGAGTTGCATCAAGCAATAGTAACAATTAACAGGAATTGTTTAAGAAATGGTTTAATAGAGGGCCGGTCACAGAGTGTTTTAATTTAGTAATGAAAAACACCACCAAGACCACACAGTGACAAAGCTATCAGGGCATATCTATGACGTCTAGAACAAGTTGTGAAAAACACCAAATAACCTGATTTAAATTGGTAAGGACAGTAGAAGCATCGAAACTCATAACTACTTTAAGTTGAAAATTGAAATGGTTCAATATTCCCAACCGATGGTCCGGTCTAAGAAATTGTAAACTCTTCTACAAGACTCGAACTTGAGAGCATCCAATTTCAATTGTAAGTCTTGAGAGATCAGGCTCTGCAAGTAGAAGACGAATTGAAGAACAGAAGAAAAAGAAAAATGAGAGGTTGGCTCGCAGTCCCTTACTTCTAGGTTGTGTAATACTTCCAAGCTTTCAGCAGAATCCCAAAGCCTGCTACGCAGACCGGGCCTCAAAGGACTTTCTTGAACCACGATTTGCCTGCCCATATCTCGAAGCTGGTCATGCATTTCAAACTCACCACTCTTATTTTTAATTAGAGACTTTTGCAATAAAACTTTGATTGCGATGCTTGGGAAGAAGTGGGAATCTTTCCACATGTGGATAGCTCTTTCTTTGCCTTTCCCAATGAAAAAGCATGCAATATCTAGAAATATTTGCTTCTCATTCACATCCAATCCATCATAACTTATCTTTAACCTCAGGTGAACGTCTTTCGATTGATCCCGTTTCAATCGCTCCAGCAGGTCCTCCCATTCTTTAGAGCCATTCTTGTCAAAGAAAAGAGACCCTAAAACTTCAAGTGTCAGGGGAAGTCCACCAGTAACCCTCACAACCTTCATGGATAAGTCCACATATTTCTCAATTGGTTTGGCAGTTCCAAAGGCGTGATAACTGAACAGCTGAAGGGATTCCTTCGGGTTCAATTCTTCAAGTTGGTAGGTCTCATCTTCTTTCAATCCTTGCAAATTCAGTATGTGCTTATTTCTTGTCGTAATGATGATCCTGCTTCTCGGAGAAAACCAATTCCGTTCACCAGCCAATGCCTGAAGTTGGCTAACATCACTCACATCATCAAGGACAATAAGAACGGTCTTGCTGTGTACTCTTCTTTTGATTACGTTGATCCCCTGACTCACACTATCTATGGATGTATATTTGTCATGCAGAACCTCAGAGATGAGTTGCTTTTGCAGGGCGACGAGCCCATCGAATTTTGTCGATGCTTCTTTGATATTTGAAAAGAAGCAACTAGCTTTATATCTGGAAGAAATTCTGTTGTAGACGGCCTTTGCGAGGGTTGTCTTCCCGACTCCGCCCATCCCATAGATGCCAACAATTCGAAGGCCAGGGGTATCCACATCCAACAGCTTCATCATGTGATTCACACGAGAATCAAGTCCAACAGGGTATTTTGCTACATCCCACACCACCTTGTTGACTTTATCCAAAGCATCCTTGACAATCAACAGAATAATCTTGATTTCTTTCCTGCCAAAAAGCAAAGAACAGAATAATCTTGCCTTCTTTCCTGCCAAAAAGCAAAGAACAGAATAATCTTGCCTTCTTTCCTGCCAAAAAGCAAAGAACCAAATGCTATGCCACATGGGTCCCCACCGAATAGAATAGAACCAAATGCTATGACACATGGTGCGGGGTGCAGGTGCTGGTGTGGATACCAGTTCGAGCTCCAATATATATATATATATATATATTGTTATTTGTTATATAATTAGTTTTTTTTGTCTATATTTCTAACTTTCTTTTGTCAAGGTTATATATCAATGAAAACTCAACAAAAACTCATTTTACGTCGGCCGCACCAACACAAGCACCCACACCGATGCGGGTGCCCGAGTGACTAAGACCAAATGCACAAATATAAGGGGCATTTGCAAGAAGAAAAATTAATGGCAGAGAAGAAACCAGAGCTAATGGAAAACAAAAGAATTGCCCAGATAGGGACTGTCAGCCAACAGAATAAAAGGTTTCAGTCCACTCTCCCCATAATGAACGTGAAAGCTCTCAGTTTCATCTCTTACATTCACTTCATCCTTTATAGTGGATGCCAACAACAATTTTTAGCCAAGTATTATACCCACAAGTGCCTTCAAATGAGCTCTTTCTCCACATTAAGGCCTTCAAATAGGTGCACCTTTCGCAAATCTAACAGCTTCAATCAAGTGCAAATTTTTTAAAAAGTTCACCATATACTGTGGATTTCACAAGTTCGGTGAACTAAGAACTGACACACAATAAATAATTTTCTGACATATAATTCACCTTTTACATGCCGAATAAATATTTTAGTTCGGTGCATTTTTTAAGAAACTACTTTCGTGGATGTAAATCTAAATGTCTGAAAACATTAAAACATATTTTTCCAATAGATTGCCGTGACTGTATCAGACTCTTTTTTACACTTAGTTATGATTTATAATATTCAAAAAATGGTTTTTATCCACAACGCAGTCCAAATAAATTGGTCCAGATTTTCAGGATTTCAACACCGAGCTGTAAACTGCATACCTACGACTAGAATTTTGAATTGTAAACTGATTTGAGAAATGCAAACTATAAAATTGTGAGATGACAGAGAACCCAAACTGTTCTGAATTGAGAGACTGGGAGAGATTGCGTTGCACCAAATCTGCTGTCAATTCAAAGAGGGAGATCAGAAGACTCAAGGGGGGCCAGCCCCCGGAGAAATCAAAATAAACAAAGGTAGGAACTGTTCACCCTGCCCGCTCTGTATTTTATTTATATTACCAAAGGAGAGAGAGCATACCCTTCAGCTTCGGTCTTCATATCGTATCCCTTGATTTCCCCTGCTTCTTTAAGAGCATCCTGTAAGATCATTTGGTGGGCCGACATATGTCTATGAGGAATTTCAGACATTATGGCTGTCTTAACGTAAATATCCGCTTAAGTGATTGCATTTTGGGATATTACGTCATTTTAGATGGTATGGGGTAATTTTGAAATGTGTAGATACCAGTACGCAATTACGGACTCTTTGATGGGTTGAATCCGTAATTGTCCTCATTATATAATGGTAGTGGTCCCTGGGGTCGTGCGAACAGTTGCTTTTGGTTTCTAGGGTTTTCTCTTCCCCATCTGAGATAGACCTCACGCGCACCGCACGTACACTGGAAGACACTGCTGCGATCTTCCCGTGCACCAGATCAGATGGATTCAGGTACGCTTCCGCTTCAGTTTAAAGTTTCGTTTATTTCAATGATTTAGCATGAGCATGATCCTGTTTAGGGTATATACGTTTGGTTTTGTATATGCGATATGGGGAGAAATCCCAACATTTGGTATCAGAGTCTATGCTTGTTGTTGAATCGTTGATTTTTTGGCGTTCTTCCCATTTGGATGTTCCTTTCCTTCGACTGCAATTTTTGGTTTTCAAAAAAAAAAAAAAAAATTTAGGGTTGAGGGCGTGCGACGGAAGATGTCGGGCTTCCGTTGCAGCATCAGGAGGACGAGGCGTGGACAAGGGGACGGCCGGATCGGCGGCGTCCATCGCTGGTAGGCGACGGCAGGCTTCCGGCAGTCGTGAGGAAACCCCGACGGCGGACACCCACGCTGTGGGTGGCCTGCGGTGCCCTCTGCGCCTCAGATGCAACCGTAAGGCGAAGGAACAGGAACGGGCAGAAGGGGATTCAGGCTAGGGCATCGATTTCCGGCGGTCAGGCAGGCGTCGGCCGGCCCTTAGGCGATGGCCGGACGTCCGCGTCCTAGCGCGACACGCCGGCAACCACCCACGCTGTTGGGTGGCCTGCCGGTGGTTTTCTGGCTGCCGTTTCAACCGCCCAAAACCAGAAAAGGGGCAGATTTGCAATCGAGAAAACCAGGACCGATTCAGACCGGTGTTGGGCGGGCGATGGCCAGCATCGCAGCGGCGACGGCCGGCCGTCGAGGTGGCACCCGCCGGCGGCCACCCACGCAGTTGGGTGGCCTGCCGGAGGATCACCACCGCACTCCTGCCGTTCGGCAGGCAAGCGGTGGAGACGACGCCCGCGACCGCTCGCGCGGTCGAGCGAGCGGTTCGGTCCGGGTCGGGTCGTGACAGACCCGATTCGGATCCATCAGTTTAAAAAAAAAAAAAAATCATTTTGCCGCGCTCGCCCGCCCGCCTGCGTGCTGTGTTCGGTTTTTGGACCGGGTCGGGTTTAATTTTATAGAAACGGTTCATTTTTTAAACCGGTTTTGGAAAAGACTCGAACCGGTTCATTACGATTCAGAACCGATTCAATCCGATTCAGACCGGTTGGGACCTTTCAGATCCGATTCGAACCATTTTGGGACCGGTTCATTCATTTCAAAACCGATTCGGACCGATTCAGGGCTTTTCAGAACCGGTTCATTCAGTTTTAGAACCGATTCTAGCATTTCAGAACTGATTAAGTTGATTTTCGAACCGATTCGGGCATTTTCAGACCGGTTCATTGAGTTCGGAAACTGTTTTTGGCCAATTTTAACCGGTTCAGTGGGTTTTAGAACCGATACGGTCTAATTTTGACCGGTTTGTCCAATTTTTAGACCGGTTCAGCTCTATTTAGGGTAATGTGGGTGTTCTAGTTGCGGTTTAAGAATGATAAGGGCCACTTTAAGGCCGATTCAGTGGTTCTTGACCCACTTAAACACAATTATGGTATCGGTTTATAAAATTTTGGACTCTTTTGGGCCCATATCATTGAATCATTTGGTTTTGGATTTAATGTAGGGCAAATTTGTATGTAATTTGGTTTATGCATCAGGTTTTGGATTCAATGAATGACAAATTTTGTATGTAAATTTTAATTCATGTATCATGTTTTGCATGTTATTAAAATTATGGGTGTACTTTAGATGAATGTTTGGATTATGAATTTTGATCTTTGGCCATGTCTGTTGTTTTAAATGAGTACGTTTGTACTTTATGTCGCCAAAGTGACCTCTGTTGTACGAATTTGCTTGTTTTAAACATTAGATGATAGTATACTTGATCCATGCGGACAATGATCAGCCCAAAGGATGATTGTTGTTTGGTCAGGTTTAAGTATACAGGACAATGAATATGTGATAATTTTTTCAGGTTTCCATGTGAATAGCGAGTCAATCCAAAGATAGGCTCGTTGTTTGACAGGGTTAATCATCTATATTCATTGTTGACCAAGAATACCACTTGCAGTTAGTATTTCAATCCAAAGATTGGATATTAATGTTGCACCGGTACCTTGTGATGGGATTCAGGCCATTGTATTTAAATTCATTTATATTTGTTATTTCATCTTTGTACATGTATTGATTGTGAGCATGTTTGGTATTTTTGTTGTTCTTTGTACAGTGGGTTCTGCTTCTATGATATCTGCAAATTTGAGTACTGTTCCTGAGTTAAATGGTTCGAATTTTAAGGACTGGAAAGAAACTGTTATGATTGTTCTGGGTTGTATGGATCTTGACCTTGCATTTAGGGAGTTGTGCCCACCTCATCCAACAGATCAAAGTTCCCATGAGGATAAGCGGTACTTTGAACGGTGGGAACGCTCAAACCGCATGTGTCTAATGATTATGAAGAGGTCAATCCCAGAAAATTTTAGAGGCTCTATTACTGAAAAGGCTAGTGCCAAGGCGTTCCTTGAAGAGATTGAAAAACGTTTTGCTAAAATGAAAAGACTGAAACAAACAGTCTTTTGAGTAAACTTGTGATGCTGAAGTATAAAAATAAGGGGAACATACGGGAGCACATTATGGAAATGTCTCATCTTGCTTCAAAATTACAGGCGCCAGGTCTGAGGTTACCCGAAGACTTTATAGTGCATATGGTTCTTCTTTCTCTTCCACCACAGTTTGGACAGTTTAAAGTTAGTTATAACTGTCAGAAGGAGAAATGGACTCTTAATGAGCTCATTTCGCACTGTGTGGAAGAAGATGAGAGATTGAAGCATGATAGGATAGAAAGTGCTCACTTGGCTACTACGCCTAAAAGTAAGAAAAGGAAGGCTATTAAGGAAATTGCAATTGATCACGCATCCATTAAGAAACAGAAGAAGCATAAGGAAGGCAAATCAAGCTGCTTCTTTTGCAAGGATGAAGGTCATATGAAGAATGATTGTACTAAGTATCACGCATGGCGTGAAAAGAAAGGTACGATTCTTACTTTGGTTTGTTCTGAGGTTAATTTAATTTCAGTACCAAGGCACTTGTGGGTAGATTCAGTTGCTACTACTCACATAAGTGTTTCTGTGCAGGGCTGCCTAAATTGTCGGACGCCAATTGATGCTGAAAGATTCATCTATGAGGGCGATGACATGAAGGCGAAGATTGAAGCCATAGCAGATTTTTTGAGTTATTGTTAAAGACTGGTTGTTATTTGAATTTGATAGAAACTTATGTAATACCGCCTTTTAGACGGAATTTGGTTGTTATTTCCTTACTGAACAAATTTGGTTATTATTGTTCATTTGGAGGAAATAAATTTAAGTAGTTTCTGCATTCAAATTTGAATTCTACTGGTTCTTTGTCTAGTAGCGATAACCTTTATTTGTTTGATACGGTTGCTTCATATAATGAAACTTTGCATGTTACGTTTAGTGGTACTAAAAGAAAATTAGCCAAAGAGAATTCTGCTATGTTATGACATTGGCGCTTAGGACATATCTCTGAAAAGATAATATAAAGGCTTATGTCAAAAGGAATTCTTGAGTCCCTTGATTTTGCAAACTTTAATATCTGCACTGAATGTATAAAGGGAAAATGAACAAACATTAAGGGGTATAAGTTTTATTTAATCCATTCAGTAAGTCTTTCTTTGAAAGGGAAACACTCATTTCTTTGAGGATATTGAGTTTGGGAGGTGATCAGGTTATGAACATTGTTTTTTGAAGAGGGACCTGAGTCCACTCTATTCAGAAGAAGGCAATGATGTCGATCTCCATACTGAAGAACAAACTCAACAACCTCAAGAAAATTAAGTAGAGGTGTCACTAAGGAAATCCATATATGGACTAAAGCAAGTTTTCCAGTCAATGGTATTACAAACTTCATCAAGTTATAGTTTCATTTGGTTTCGAAATTAATATGGTTGATAAATGTGTATACTAAAAGTTCAGTGGGGGCAAATTTATCTTTCTAGTTTTATATGTCGATGATATATTGTTGGCAAGTAATGATGTTGGCATATTACATGAAACTAAGATTTTTAGTCAACAAAGTTTGACATGAAGGATCTTGGTTGTGCATCTTTTGTATTGGGGATCCAAATATTTTGAGATCGTTCTCGAGGTATTCTTGGATCATCACAAAAGACCTACATTAATAAGGTGCTTCAGCGATATGACATGAAGGATTGTAAACCATGAAAGACTCCAGTTGCTAAAGGAGACAAGTTTAGTCTCAAACAGTGCCCTAAAAGTAAAATCGAATCTAAAGAAATGGAAAGGATTTCCTATTTGTCTGTTGTGGGAAGCCTTATGTATGTTCAGGTTTGTACTCGTTTGGATATTGCATTTATCATTGGAATGTTAGGCAGATACTTAAGTGATCCTAGTATGGGTCATTGGAAAGCAGCCAAAAGAGTTTTGAGGTACTTAAAAAGAACATAAGATTTTATGCTCACATACAGGAAGTCAGACCAGTGGGAGATCATTAGGTATTCAGATTCTGACTTTACTAAGTGCCAAGATCATGGCATTCAATCAGGTTTTGTGATTGCAGAATTTTGTCACGAGGCTGCGCATTATGTATGATATAGAAATACCACTAAGGTTGTTGTGTGACAATAATTCAGCAGTCATGTACTCTTATAACAGCCACAGTTTGTCAAAGTCGAAGCACATCGACATTAAGTTTTTGGGCTGTTAAAGAGGGGATACAGAATGGTCAGGTGTCTTTAGAGCATATTGGGACAAACTCTATGATTTGCGGATCCGCTTACCAAGGGTTTAACACATAAGGTCTTTCACGAACATGTTGTTCATATGGGGGTGTTATCCTTGGATGATGTGCTGGTTTAGTGGGAGTTTGTATTTTGTTTGCTCTTATGTATGGACACATATTCAGTTTTCTGCAGAATAAAGTTTAAAGTTCTTTGGTTCCATTCTGTGTTTATGTTTTGATCTCCATAAGGTTTTAAAGTTGGACCAGTTGAGAATAGACATGTTGTAATCACATTACATGTAATTCTCATGCTATACATCCATATCAGATCTATGTCATTGATTATGTTAACATTTGTGATCATTGAAGGTTTAGCTAATTTTTATTATAGCGAAAGCCGCTTTGGTTCTGTGTTGATATGGTCATGGACGAGATTGGTGAAAATGACGTTTATAAGATAGCAATTATGAGCTCCTAAGGTTTTATGTAATGTCTGAATGTATTAAGACATATTTGGCCCAAGTGGGAGATTGTAAGATTATTTGGTGGGCCGACATATGTCTATGAGGAATTTCAGACATTATGGCTGTCTTAACGTAAATATCCGCTTAAGTGATTGCATTTTGGGATATTACGTCATTTTAGATGGTATGGGGTAATTTTGAAATGTGTAGATACCAGTACGCAATTACGGACTCTTTGATGGGTTGAATCCGTAATTGTCCTCATTATATAATGGTAGTGGTCACTGGGGTCATGCGAACAGTTGCTTTTGGTTTCTAGGGTTTTCTCTTCCCCATCTGAGAGAGACCTCACGCGCACCGCACGTACCCTGGAAGACCCTGCTGCGATTTTCCCGTGCACCAGATCAAATGGATTCAGGTACGCTTTCGCTTCAGTTTAAAGTTTCGTTTATTTCAATGATTTAGCATGAGCATGATCCTGTTTAGGGTATATACGTTTGGTTTTGTATATGCGATACGGGGAGAAATCCCAACACATCCCTCTATGCCTTCACCTTCTTCTTGTCCAATCCCTCATCCTCTTCATATCTCTTGAAGGCTGCTTCAAATGGTCCCTTTTGGTTTCTGACTTCCCTTGGTTCAACGTCATAGAACACAGGAAGCATCAATTTTTTGCATTTTACCATCTTGGCCATCTCATCAAGGCAGGATCTGCACTCCGCGTAGCCTTTGGAGAAGATAGGTATGAAGACCACCGCGCTGTTCATGGCCTCAAATGCCTTCTCACTCATATCTCCTGCTGTGTTCAACATCTCTACATCGGTATGCATGAGGAAAGCACGTGCATCCCTCTGCTTGAGTGCCTCGTGGAGTTGCCAAGAGAAGCCACTGGCTGTGTCTTGCCATCTGAAGCTGATGAACACTTCAAACTCAAGCCGACCACCGGCCCCATCCCCTGATGCTGAAGAAGACACCGAGCGTTCCTCACCTTCATCTCTCGCAACGGTTGCAGCTGAAGACGGCGACCTAGAAGATGCGGGGGGATCCTCAACTTCATCCCTATTTACGTTTGTATCTGAAGATAATCCTGCAGGTGCAGAAGACACCCAAATCTCCTCCGTCTCTTCCCTCCCATTGTTTTTAGCAGCAGCTGTTCTTCTCTTCCTCCTCCTCCTTCTAAATCTCCATACTACGATTGCTGCTGCTACGACCACCGCTGTTACCAGCATTACAATCATAAGCATTTTTCTTGTTGGAGACATGGAGAGCCGCCTCCTCTCGAGTCTCTTCCCCTCGCAGCGGTCCTCTCTCGCACACCCTCTGTCTCTCTCTCTTTCTGCTTGTGTAACATCCGCATATAATTCCTCTTCGATTAAGAAAACGAATCCTGGATAGTTTTCCTCAACGACGTTACCAGAGAAGAATAAAGTAACTGTATGCCTGGAAAGTGATGGAACCAGACATATTTGCCGAAGTTCCAGATAAAGCATCTGCCGTGGCTGGCCAATGTAGTTGCTTCTTCCTTGTAGTGCCTGCCTCATGTTCATTTTCTCTCATGCTCTCTCTCTCTCTCTCTCTCTCTCTCTCTGTCTCGCTACATTTGAGATATAGCCAATAATGGTTGATGATTACAAAATCATGTCCTCTTCCAGATTCCAGGAACAGCCAAAAATGGTGGAAGATTACAAGATTATATCCTCTCTCTCCAACTTCAAGAAGCAGCCAATATTGGTTGAAGTTCACAGGATTGCGTCAGGAGCTTCTCAATAAGTTGACATGCTTTCTAAACTAACTAACAAATAAATAAAGTGAATAGAAACAAATTAGTAAAGCAAATAGCAACAAAAAGGAAAAATTAATAAGAAACAAGTATGTGATTGAGTTAAGCAAAGATAAAAATCAATAATGCAAAAGAAACAAATCGTTATATATAAAATGAAAAATAGACAAAACAGTTTAAGAAAGCAAGGACAAAATTACAAACAAAACTTATGACATTTTTTTTTTTAGGAGAAAGCAAACGAATAAGTTGAAGAAGCAAAAGTTAGAAACAGAAAGTGGGTTTAGTATAAACCTGGGCTTAATTGAGTCTGTTTAATTTTGGGCTTAAATGAGTTTTCGAGCTATAAATTTAGTAGAGAACCTTTCTCACCAATCTTAATTAGATCAAGTCTTTTGCTAATGTAAAAAGTAAAATAAGGATCTCAATTGTACATATATTAAGTCTGATTTAAGATCCTTAGTTTGATGAACTATATTTATCAGTGTGGATCTTTTGTCACATCAACAAATGCTCACACCAACAAACGTTTACGACATCATGTCTATATAAATTAAAATGCGAAATAACCAAATACCCCTTATAGTTTAGAGATTTTGCCTCATTTTGTTTCATAAAAATAATTCGGCCTATACCCATAAGAAGCTGCTTACATCTTGCTTACTGTTTCATTCTCACCCAGTTTATTCGGAGTAATTCAATCAGGTGGAGCAACAAACTTTTCATTGCTCCTTTTCTAAGCAAAGAACCAATTTTTTTCCCTCTAGGAACTAAAAGGAGAGCACATAGTTGGTAAATTCATGACTAAGAGTCGGATCGGTTGAAGGCTGGGTTATGGGGTTAGAGAGTGGACTTGGCAACTCGGCTGGGTTATGTCATAAATTTTTATAGTGCATTTTTTGAATAATTAATAAATGAAAGACATAAGTCTGTTGAGACTTCATATTTGATTTTATCATCAAATAAAAGTGAATGACATGTAATATGAGTATTGTGTATATTTAGTAAAGTTTACTATATTTCACAATTCAAAAAATACAAACTTCAGTATTAACCGATGCACAATAAAAGAGAAAAGGTACTTAGTTGACAATCCCAGCAAACTCGGCGGGCTTTGACTCGCAATGAAGGGACGATCCTAACTGACTTGACTCGCGATTCGGATTGGTAAGTGAACATCTTTCGTCTCTGTGGGCATAATCAAGCAGGGGACAAACTAACCACAGTTCAACCTTATCAAATTTAGGGTAAAACACAAAGTTAAATCATTGGTATGCGTAGTTTAGTTTCACACCCAGAAAATGACATAATATTTTAAAGGAAGCAAAAGCAATTCATTGTGATATACAAAAGCATTTTAGAGTTCATTTTCCTCTTCTCCTCTGTTCTGCTTCACGTATCACTGAAATGATAGAATTTCTGTCAAAAACCTCCTGATGTTAAGTATCTAACCACCAGCTATCGTCTGCCCTTCTTTAAATTCGACCGTTGCGCTACTTTGCAGTAGATACATGAACACCAACCTTTGTTTTTCATACTGAAAAACCATTTGGACCTGCATCCCACCTTTGTTTTTCAATTTCTCTTCAACGAATAATGCATGCTGAGAAGCTTGATGGAGGCGTTGACTTAGGAAGTCTAATAAAATTTTCTTTCCCTTCCTGAGAATTATGACACAGATAGTTTCAAAAAGAACGCAGGACAAAAGGCTGGTATTATAATACCTTTATCTTCTACTGGTCATCAATCTTCTGAAGATGGCTTTGAAGCTGTAGGTTGAGACAAAAGAAAATCTATATTATTATTCATACTCACTGAAAAATTTCGAGCTGTGCAGCTTGTCCAAGAAGACATTATGTCATTTTCCATACACCCACTATGAGTAGCTGACAGAACAATGTCCTGCCTTGACCTTTGCTCTGCATCTAGTTTCCCATGGGTTCTTTGCAGATGCTTTAAAAGCTTTCCGCGTTCCCCATGTAGATTGTGGCTCCCAACATAGGGAAGCCATCTGTCCAGACATGCATTATGCTATACCTGTTTCCGATATGCGTCAGCATCTCATCGCCCTTGTCAAAGTTGCATATGCAATAGTCATCGAGTTCGAGATTAGGTTGACGTGTCGTCTGAAAAAGCAAAAGGCTGTCCACCATGACTTTGATATGAACAGCTATACCCCTCCTGCCCTTGAAGTCTCCAGTTATTTGCAATCGAGGGTTGTTGCATCTGAACATTTTGGGAAGAACGAAAGATAGGCCTTGATCATTACACTGGTGAAGGCCCATAGTACCAGAAATTGTGAAGCGGGATAAGTATTCAAACTCCGCATCCTGATTCAGGTTCAGGCCATTAATCAGTAAGCGAAATTGTTCTCAGTTTTTGAAGAGGCAAGTAATGTTAGTATGCAAAGCATTTGCCACATTGAATAAGAGGCTACCTTCAGTCTGTTCCTTAGAGCATGAGAAAGATTACTGCAGTTGTCCAATGTCAAGTCCTCCAAGGATCTCAATTTTTCAAGGCCATGAACATCAATGAGCATTGCGCATCTATCAAGGTTTAGCACTCCCAAGGCCTTCAAGTTCGAAACATCAGAGATAATTGCTAAAGAAGAGCAACTCATTGCAAAAAGTTTTTCTAAGGAGGATGGAAGCTGAGGAATTGACAAAAGCCTTTCACAAAAGCTCAAAGTAAGGGTCTTCAGAAAAGAGAAGTTAGCCAAAGAAGGTAGAATGTAGAAATTACCGCGTGCCAAGTCCAATTCTTTCAATGAGGACAATTTACTAAAATCATTTCCATCTATCCCTTCTAGCCAGTTACAGCCACGGGCGCTCAAATTCTCCAATGAGCTGATTTGGAAAAAACTAGAAGGAACTGTGAGAAGCTCAAGGTTATTATCCATGTTTAAACGCCTCAAAGCAGTGAGCCTTCCAAAGCCTTCAGGGAGCTCTTTTATACCACCAGAGGATCCCACTTGTGCACCAATTGATAATTCGGCAAGATTTTTCAGAAGCCCAATCGAGGAAGGCAGAGATTTGATGCCATTACAACCATCTAATGATAATATCTCAAGTCTTTCCAAGGATCCAATTGAATCAGGCACCACCTTGATTGCTGTATGATCAACATAAATCCGCCTCAGGCTCTTTGCGCTGCCAATAGAATGGGGCAAAGCTACAATACTACAACCTTCAGCATTTAGCGTAGAGAGGTTGGTCAAATGTCCAACGGATTCTGGTATTTTTTCCACTGTGCTGCCTTGCAATGTCAATTTCCTCAAAGCTTCCATGCTTGCTATCCATTCAGGAAGCTCTGTCAATGATCTGCACCCATCTAAAGATAGTAGAATGAGCTTCTTCAGCTGTTTCATGGAGTCAGGTAGTGCCTTTATTTTTGTCTGGTCAAGTATGAGATGTTTTAATGATTCCATATCTCCCAAATGTTTTGCCAATACTGAAACTTTGGAGCATCTGGAAAGGCTAAGTGTTTCAAGAGAACTCAGTTGACAAATATTGTCAGGTAATTCCTTTAGTTGGTAGCAATCTCTCATACTCAAGTTAATCAAAGACTTAAGGCATCCAATGGATTCATGAACTTGGGCCAACATATGGCATCCATCGAGCATCAATTTTACTATGTGTGGAGTGCAAGAAAAATCTGGTGTAGCAGTAAGATGCATACAGTTCATGAGATTGAGCACCTTTAATCTATCAAAGGCCTGTCAATGATGAAAATATCTAATAAGAAATAATATGATGCAAAGACATAACAAAGGTTGAAGCATTGATTCCCATTGGCAAAAGAACTGATTTTTAACTAGGTGCACCTTGATCATCGACACGTTTTGGTTCCAAACTTCACTCATCATGCCGAAAGATATGTCCAGAACAACAACTTCCTGAAGATTAAACTCAGGAGGCAATGACTTGAAAGGGCATCCTTTCCATTCCAACCATTTTACTTTGTTGAGAATGCAAGTGAGCTCACCAACAAAGTTTACATTCACAATATGAAGCAGTCTGAGCCCGGACATTGCAGCAAAAGCCTTAGTTTCCAAATCTGTTAGGTTTTCCTTCCCAAGGTCAAGGACAATACCTTCAATGTTACTCGTTCCCTGGAGACAAAACAGACGAAAGCTTCAGGCTTCAAGAAGACATATGGTTGTGACCATGATTCTATACGTGCAAACCAGTAACGATTACTATGAGTTGCTTAAGAATTGGTCTACTGGAGAGATCCGTCACCCTGTCGTTTTACTTGGAACACATTATCAAGACCCGACAGTGACAAATTTGTCAAGGGCATGTCTATGATCTCTAGGGCAAGTTGTGTAAAACACCAAATAACCTGGTCCACAGTTCTAATCTTGACACCACAAGCATCAAAATTTGTTTGCATTGAAATCATTCCATATTTTCAATCGTTGGATTGGTCAGAGAAGCTCTTCTTTAAGACTCAAGATCAGATTGTGCAAGTAGAGAACAAATGAAGAAAGAAAAAGGAAAAAGAAAAAGTGGAAAAGCGGTTAGCCAGCTTACTTCTAGGTCATGTAACACTTCCAGTGTTTCGCAAGAATCCCAAAGCCTACTACGAAACCCAGGCCTCAAAGGGCCTTCTTCGACCACAATTTGTCTGCCCATATCTCGAAGTTGGTCGTGCATTTCAAACTCATCACCATTGTTAATTTTAATTAGAGACTTCAGCAATAAAACTTTGAGACCAATGTATGGGAAGAAATCGGAATCTTTCCACATGTGGATCGCGTTTCCTTTGCCCTTTCCGATAAAAAAGCATGCTATATCGAGAAATATTTGCTTCTCATTCACGTCCAATCCATCATAACTTATCTTTAACCTTAAGTGAACATCTTTCGACTGATCCCTTTTCAATCGCACCACCAAGACCTCCCATTCTTTTGGGTCATTCTTGTCAAAGAAAAGAGACCCTAACACTTCAAGTGTAAGGGGAAGTCCACCCGTAACCCTTACCACTTTCCTGGATAAGTCCACAAATTTCTCAATTGGTTTGGCAGTTCCAAAGGCGTGGTAACTGAATAGCTGAAGCGATTCCCTCAGATTCAATTCTTCAAGCTGGTAGACCTCATCTTCTTCCAATCCTAGCAAGTTCAGTATGTGCTTATTTCTTGTCGTAATGATGATTCTGCTTCTTGGAGAAAACCAATTCCGTTCACCAGCCAATGCTTGAAGTTGGCTAATATCACTCACATCATCAAGGACAATAAGAACAGCCTTGCTGTGTATTCTTCTTTTGATGAGGTTGATCCCCTGAACATTATGTATGGATGCATATTTGTCTCTCAGAACCTCAGAGATCAGTTGCTTTTGCAGTGCGACGAGCCCACCAAATTTTTCTGACACATCTTTGATATTTGAAAAGAAGCAGCTAGCTTGATACCTGGAAGAAATTCTGTTGTAAACGGCCTTTGCGAGGGTTGTCTTCCCGACTCCCCCCATCCCAACGATGCCAACCATTCGAAGGCCAGGGGTTTCCACATCCAACAACTTCATCATATGTTTCACACGAGAATCAAGCCCAACAGGGTATTTCGCTACATCCAACGCCACCTTTTTCACTTTATCCAAAACATCCTTCACAATCAACAGAATGATTTTACCTTCTTTCCTGCCAAAAGCAAAGAACCAGATGCAGAAACTATAAGGGCACTTGCAGTAAGAAAAGCAATGCAAGCAGAAAGCAAGAGCTACGAGAAAGCGAAAAATTTGCCGAGATAGAGATTGTTAATCCACAGAATAAAAGGCTTCAGTCCCTCTCCACAAATGTGAAGCCATTCAATTTCACGTCTTCACTCTTTGTAATGGACTGTCTCAACAATCAGAATCAATCTCTTCAGCCACTTAACGTACTTCCAACATCTAAATAGGCTCAGTCCGACATTCGGGCCTTCAACTAGGTGCACTTTTCGCAAATCCAACAGCTTCAATCAAAGTGCTTGTTTTTGCAAAAATTGAACCATATACAGTAGATTTCACATGTTCGAAAACTGAGAGTGACATACAGTAAGTAATTTTCTGGCGTATAAATGACTTTTTATAAGCCAAAGGATTTCAAGCGGACAAAGTTTTAAGGCAATGTCTTTTAGATCTGTATGGTCAGATCAAAGACACTTTTGATATCATTAATTTTCAGGCGTGTAAGTCTTCTCAAACGTCAGGATTTAGCATTAAAACATATCAGCACCAGTGTCCGATACCATAAGCTACTTCATCAATGTGATAGACGAGTCATAAATTGTAGAGTGACCGTTTAAAACATACATCCCAGCTACCTGTTCAATAGATATCCACCCAAGGCTCCAGTCGGATCTGACAATCTTCATTATCATTTGGTCAAAGAAAATGCAAGTTCAGGTAAACTATGTGAAAAATTCGTCATATACATTGCAGTAAAATGCACTCCAAACGAATATTTAGTTGTGAGTGCGCTTTTCATGAAACTATTTTCATCGATGTGAACCTAAAAGCCTGCTGCCTCTCACTACAATGTTCCATTTTCAAAAAAAAAATTGAACATATTAGGAACGATTGTGTTTCGTTGATTTCCATTATATATCGAGTTCACTTACTACAATGATAGGGGAATTTTCCTGAGATAAAAATGAAGTAAGTCATGCTCTCAATTACTTTGTTCTCAACCAAGTTTTTTTTCTTGCAAAGAAAGAAAGTGAAAAGAAAGAGAGGGTGTGTATAATGACTACCCATCAGCCTCGGTTTGCATATCGTATCCCTTAGTCTCCCCAACTTCTCTCAGAGCAGCCCTCCATCTCTCCACCATCTTCTCATCTAAGTCTTGGCTTTCTTCATGCTTCCTGAACGCGGTCTCGAAGGGGCCCTTCTGGTTCCTGACTTGCCGAGGCTCGACGTCGTAGAACACGGGAAGTATCAAGCGCCTACGTTCCACCATCTCCGCCACCTGCGTAAGGCGGAGCTTGGAATCCGCAAATCCCCTGGAGAAGATGGGCAGGAAGATATCCGACACCTCGATCTCCCTGAGCGCCGCCCCCGCCTTCTGATCCACCGCATCATCCAAACTCTTTTCCTGCTCCCCAAAGGAGGCACGCACACCTCTCTGCTTGAGGCCTGCGCAGAGACCTTCAGTGAAGCCATTAAGGAGGTCGCCTTCCCGAGTGAAGCTCAGGAAAACATCGAACTCGAACTGATCATGAACACCACCGGCCGGCGTCATGGATGGTACAGAGGCTGCTCCCAAATCCGAGGAGCTTTGCACGCAACAGATTTATCACCTTCCCGGCCGTTTCCCGGCCATTCACTCTCGCTGTTCCTTTTGCGACAGTATCGTTCCTACCTTTCTATCTTTTGTTCTTGAGAAGTCATGTTGAGGAATCTCTTGAATAGTTAGTTCACTTGGGAGCACCAAGGGATGGACTTGGAGAGCTCGAGCTGTGAACAGAACAGACCTGCCACCGCCGTTAATAGCAGCGCGTGACCCCCAAATACGAAGCTGATCAGTTCACGTTGGCCGATATATCATCAATAAAGCACTAATTGAAGATCGTGATAACAGCATTGGTTAAACCCAATCGAAACTATAGGTTAAGAGAGCGAATGGTTGCATTGAAGTTTTGAGATAAGTAATGCATGACTCATGTTTATGGGCGAATGTCATAAATGTTGACGTTCGTGAACCGAGTCATCATTTCATGGCTGACGATCCAGTTGAATCGGCCAAGAAGACTTAAAAAACTTTTATTTCTGAGAAAAACAAAAATGAAATCACAGTATTTGTTTAAAAAAGGTCTCCACATAAGATCTATCAATAGGAAGAATGCAGGAAAAGAAGAAGAAAAGAACGAGAGGGCGCTTTCACCTGAGCTCCGGTGGGGGCAAAAGGCCAAAGCGGTTAGGTGGTCTCTTTCTCGTGAGAATCGCGTGAGGGTGGGGGGAAGAGACACATTACCCTCTCCTCCTCCGGGTCGTTCAAACAAGAGCTTTGCACCCAGATTTGACATCAATAACGCAAATGTCCTTTCCTCGAATCTTTTATGTAACGTTGTTATATGGCTATAGGAAAAAAAATTAATATCCATCCCTTAAGCAGCCATTTGGGTATGAATTTTCTGAAACACCACCATCTCCAAAAGCCTTCAACGGTTTCTTGCACAGTTAATTGAACATTAAATCTTTTTTTCTAAGTCAGAAAATTCCGGTTAAAGCGCATTAGATATTAAGTTTTAAATTAAAAGCCTATTTTATTGAAAAAGAGTAGCCAACTTTTTTCATGATATATTAAAAGTAAAATTGTAAAGAGGGCTTGTGGTGACTAGACTGCCAATTTGGTAAACTGGATGAGCTATTTAATGATACAAATAGTTTGTGCTACATTAATGTCGCAATAGTTTTATGAATCTGTCCTAATCTTTAAAACAGATTCACAAAATAATAACAATTCTTCCTATTAGAATCAACACTTTCTTACAAACAGCATGGATTTAAGATCCACAGTGCTAAGAGGGATTTGAAAAGTAGACAAATAAAGCATATAAAAGAATAATTTAAAATAGTTGGAGGAATAGTTCAATGGGTTGCCAAAAACTTCCAAAGCGGCTACAAAATAAAAATTTATTTTCCATTGACTGAATCTGGAACGACCGATTCGATTCGAGTCAATTTTGTAAGACTTGTTAATGACTTTGGGCTTCGCGTTAAAAAATTAGGTTGGATGAGGTAGGCACAAGCAACAACGAGTTTGCAACGTCTAGCGTTCGAATCTGATCGGTGGCGAATCCAATTGATCCGATGACCGATTCAGTTATTTTTCAATACTTAAAAATATTTGGTAATAAACTTTTATGCAAATTTTATTTACCTGTTTTTCTTGAAATGATTTCGATTAAATGTTCACAACGGATTCGATCGAATCGGTCAACCGATCCTCGATCTATGGGGCTTGTATCGGGTCGAACGAATCCACTGAACCGGTCTCCTTGGAAGACATGCTCGTTAGCTTGGACGGAAGGCAAGGACCGATTGGTAAAACGACATCACCAGGAGGCCATACTCTTGCCTGGCAGTCTTCCAGTCAGTCAGCTCCCGCGTCCTCTTCACCTTTCCCTTTTCTCTTTTCCCTCTCCGCAATAAATAGAAACGGACAGAAATTCGGACTCGCGGCACCTGATTTTTGCTCCTTCCCCACAGTTTTGAGTCCCGGAGTTTGGCCGCCCAGATCGAGATCCCCGTGCTTGCTCTTCTTAAGCTCACGATCGTCGGGGAGGTCGCAAAATTTGGGGGAATCATGAATTTTAGAGCAGGAACGACGGATGGGATTGTTCTCTTCTTTGAAAAGAGCAGAGCTCGAAGTTGTAAGTTGTTCTTTTTTGTTTTCTCTTGCTTCTAGCCTTCGATAAGGAAATAAAGGATAGGTTGTTGCCCTATGCGCTTTCCCTGTGATTGCGGAGTGATGTTTTTTAAAGTAATAGTTGAGTAATGGTTGAGAATTAAGCATTTGGTTGAGAATTAAGCATTAAATTGTGTTTGAAGAGGAATGGTGTGTTTTTTGGTTTATGGAAGGGCGACTGAAAGTTCGTGCGATTATTGAGCCAAAGATGAGACACTTGTGCTATTTTTTGTGTTTTTCATGTTTTTGCCTTTCGAAAGAGATAATATAACGTGGAATTGTTAAAACGCTTTCAGTTTAGAGTCTTTAGACAATGTGGGACAAGTGCAGGATCGCATTTTTATTTTTCTGTATTTTGTGTCGTCAACATCCGAAAATAATGCCATGTGACTAGTGGATGAGAATTTATGTAAAATGGCGGATGAGGAGAGGCTTTTGTTCAGTATAATTAAGCAATCCAACGGAGAGCGAACAAATTTATTGTGTTCTTCGTTTCTCAAAATTAACGGTTATTTATGTAGTCTTTTCTTGAAGAAGAATTTCCTGCTTTACTTTACCTGTAACTCTGTCAGAAACGTTCCCATGAAATAAAATTTTCCTTTACATAAAATTTAGTTGTTCGTCTTCTGATCCTTGATGCGAGCCTTTGGAGCTAACAACACATTCGCATTAAATCTTTTTATTTCCTTACGATCGTCATTTGTATTCTGTGATTTCGAAGTATAATTTTGTGGAGAGGGTAATCACGTGCTTGCAGACATTTTTTTTGAAGTTCATTGCTTGATTTCAAGAATGTCATGTTTGTGACTGTTTTGGAAATTGCACTTAAGTTTTTTTTTTTTTTTCAAGAACATGAAATTAATAGAAATTTAAATTTAAATCAGTAATTAGTTCTCTGCTATAGAAAGGAAAAAAAAAATCTAACCGTTTGTGGCTAGACTTGAGGAAACTGGTATTGTTGTTTTTTAGTCTATAAGAAATTGTGGTTAAGTTTCATGTGAAGGACATGGGCTACTTTGGTAGTGTTAAAGAACAATCAGGTCGATTTCTAGGTTCAAGTTTGCTAGAGTAGTAAAGTTTGAAAAAATTTCATTAATTATTGTGAAGCTGGGATTACTTTTGAAACCATGTCGGAACATTGTGCATTATGTGGTTCTTATGATGAACAATCTGCTTTAGTCTTTAATTTATGTTTTTCTGTACAGCATGAAAACTGTCCACGTGGTTACTTTATTTGAGGAACTAGTTGATGATCGTATGGATACCTTTCTCGGAATATTTTCTTAATGGCTAACCTTTATGTTGTTTTGACAAGGTTGCTCACGAAAACAAGGAATTGATAATTCTTTAGCATGATGCAGCTTTTTCTTCCCTGTTAGGGTATATCAATTGGATATAACTTCCTTCCACAAGAGAATGAAAAGAAGAAACCTCCAGCAGATGCAACAGAACCAATGGAAGTACAAAATTATTGCTTTCCTGTTGATCACTTGTTGTCTAGGGAGCTTTGTGTTGATGCATATGTGGCACAACCGCATTAAGCTCCAGTTATTATCTCGGGAGCCTAAGATTTCATTTCTTTTTATAGCACGGAACCGGCTCTCTTTAGATCTTGTCTGGGATGAGTTTTTTCAGGTTGTTCCTTTTTCCTCTAAAATTTCTAAAATTTCAGAAAATTTTAGTTTTCACTCAATTGCATCAATTTAGGACTTCTTTTTAGACATTGCCGATAAAGCTTGAGCCTATGTCATGCATATTCTTGTGACAAAAAAAAGAGTTAGCTTTTTATAATATTTGGTAACAAAGCGACATACAATACGCAATCAGTAAAACTGGAGTGCATGAATAAGTAAGCTATCTATGCATGTGGAAAGATGGCAGCTTAATAGGATTGTCGGATCATGCATGTGAGCTGTTAATCAAAGAGGGCTTAGTGGATAGAGGATCTTCAATCACTGGTTGTCGTATTCAACATCTCCCAACAAGGACATGACTCCCTTTAATAATTTCATTAGCTCTGGTGTTTTTAACCGCATTGAACATCACTTGAGTTGCATATTAATTACACCATGCTATAGCATATTCTTGTTAGGAAAGGAATGTATCTTTGTGCCCGCAAGGGTCAATCGGAAGGTGGTTTTCTGTAATGTGGATTATTTATGTTAATTCCACTTCAGGAGTTAGAAAAACACAAGGATAACAGCAACAAGCATTATACTAATGGGAAACTAAAAATATGCAAATCTCTCCCTCCATTTTCCCTCTCTTATATGCAGAATTAGAATTCTTCCAATATACTGGGAGATGTTCGCACAATGAGTTGAGTAACTTGAGCTCGAGCTCGACTTCTATAAGCTTGGCTAAGTTTGAGCCTTATTCAAATGAGCCGAGCTTGAACGAGGCAGGCTCAGCTTGTTTAAGCACAATCAGGCTCATTGAATGTGCATATGTACAATATGTTTCTTCTTGTTGTCGCAAGAAATGCTTTGGGATCAATGGGTGCCTCTTTCATTTTCTAAAAAGATATTTTTAGTTCAAGCTCATGATTGCATTTTCTATGCTAGAGAAAAGAAATTATATACATGGCTTTGGCTACGCTCTTAGTCAAGCCAAGCTAATACGTTCAAGCTTGAGCTGGGCTGCCTAGGACTCAAACCTAATTTGAGCTGTCTGACTGTGGGTCAAATTCAGCTCATGAACAGCCTTAATGAAGGTTACTGTATATCAGAATCTTCATGTAGAAAAGGAGATGAATTGAGCTTTTCATATCATTATCGAACTACAGCATGGACTTTACACTTCACTTGTGCAAGCTGTTTCACAACATAGCAACAGATACATATCACAGTTTCCAACACTAAAAAATTAACGAGGTGTAATAAGCCTGTTCTCGCATTTTGTATCTTGTCTTACTTGTTTCAGTTACATTAGATATGTTGATTTTCTTGACTGAGATAGTTCTAACACCAGGAAGATTCCTCATTAAGGTGTCACTTGTGAGCATGAAAGCAATAATCTGATTGGGCTTTTCTTCCCACCGTTTCTCAGGGAGCAAAAGAGCCTCTATTTTCAATATTTGTTCATTCAAGGCCTGGGTTTGTGTTTAGCAAGGCAACAACAAAGTCGGCATATTTTCTTGGCCGTCAAGTCAGTGACAGCATACAGGTTTGTGGCGATCAAATTGATATCTACATGAATGTTAACGTTAACTTGGAAATGAATCTATGTTTTCTTTTTCCCTTTGCCTTCTTGATGGTGTTTTATGGTTTGGGACACGTGATTGTCTTTCCTGTCCCCTCCTCTGTCAGAGCCTGTAATGGTTATTATAAATTCTTTACTTTTTAAAACTTTAAATCTTTATTCTGTTGCATTCCATCAGGAAATTGTTAACTAACCTATTTCCACTCGAGGACGGAAGGTTAATTCTAACCTCAAAGGAAAAAGTAAATTCACTACCTCTCCTGGACATGTTATTTTTCTTGTCATAATCGGTATCTTTTTGCTAAGTATCTGCTTGCTATTTTCTCGTCTATTAATATATTATATTTTGAAAGTAATCCTTTTTCTTACTAGAAGTCCGTGTTTCTTTTAGTTTTCATAGTAATTCTTGGATGGAGCTCATATGGAAAACTGATTATGAATCTTCATAATATTTTGACTTATGTTCTCATCCATAATCTCAGGTAGATTGGGGGGAGGCCAGCATGATTCAAGCTGAGCGTATTTTGCTTCAGCATGCCTTGAAGGATCCACTAAATCAAAGATTTGTTTTTCTGTCTGATAGGTGGGTTTGTCTACCTTGGTATTGCATTCATGTGGTTTGAGCATCTTAGTATGAGCAAATATTACCAAAATTCATGAATGAAATAGGCATGATAAGAAAAATTTACTTCTGAGGCTGTAAATGGCCATTCATTCATGTTAATTGATGTTGCAGAGTTGCCATTTAATAGAACAGGTTTCCCTTAAAAAAATGTTTCACTTGACTCCCATATCTATTATGCAAAATATTTTCTGTGAATAGTATTTCTACTACAAAAGATTTCTGTGATTGTAGAAGTGGAGAAGTTTCTTGTCCATCGTACTCATGGACTGTAACTCAGAAGATTAATGTTCGGGTCCCATGGTTTGGTGCATTTAGTGGTTCTATAATTTGGACAGCAGAAACTTCCTTAGAGCAGAACAGCGGATCTGAATCCTTTCTAGTTTAATCGACTTTTTCATAGGGACGATTGAGCCTGGTTGCTGGTAAGCTTCTTGAAATGACTGACTAGACTTGGTAGTTCATGACTTAGCGTGGATCCAGCATCCGAGTTGAGAGACATAACTTTCTCCTATGGGTACCGTTGGTATATTTAACTTTAATGATGGAATTAATAACTGGGATTTTTCTTTAATTTAAAGAACTGTGGTATACACTAGTTAGGGAATTTGTTTGTGTAGCATATCATTCTGCAATTCTATTCCTTCCTTTCCGGTCTTTGGAGATAGAGTTGGCCTCACCAAGTAACAGCAGCCGTTAGAAATGACTGAAAACCACCATGTTGTCACTATCAAACATCATTTTGCATAAATCCAGAATTAGGATTGATTTGTCAAAACATAGGTTGGGATGATAAGATTGGTTTATCAATGGATGAATGGCCTTCCTCCTCTGACTCTCACGTAGATGCTTATGCTCTTCTATTTTTATGTATTGGCAGTTGTATTCCCTTGTACAACTTCAGCTACATATACGACTACATAATGTCTTCATCAACAAGTTTTGTTGACAGGTAGCTAATGTTCTTTCTCTCAGCCTCTCCTTTGTTGCATGGGTCGACACTGTTTTCTAATTCTCATTTTTTTTATGAGTGGTTTTCAGTTTTCTTCTTCATGTTTCTCCCTTTCTTTTTTTTCTGGACATGCTTCAATTGCCCTTGCTACTGACCATTATGTAAGAAAAAGAATCTGAATTCATTTGCTGCTTTTCTGTTCAAATTTTTCATTCATTGAAGAAACTTTTGCCGTTCTGCAACCTATTTCTTTATGTGTGCTGGAATGCTGTTATAATTATCAAAGAGCAGATTCCTGTGTTGAGTGAAGCAGTATTGATTTAAATGATCATTTACACTTCAAACAGCTTTGCTGACACAAAACATGGTCGATATAATCCAAAAATGCATCCAATAGTCCCTGTTACTAGTTGGAGGAAGGGATCCCAGGTAAGATACGGGAGCCTATTTTTTTGGTGAAGGTTGTCTCTACTTTTTATTGTCATTTCACCTGCAACATATTCTCCATGATTGTTTATCCTCATTTGTTTTACCATTTCTTCTTTTTACAGTGGACTGTTTTGATCAGAAAACATGCTGAGGTCATAGTGGAGGATGAAGTGGTTTTTCCAGTTTTTCAGCTGCATTGCAAGGTTTGCAGAGCTCTCAATCAGGGTTTTTATGTATTTGGTCAGGCCTGGAACGATATAGTTGAGGTCTTTTATTAGCTTTTTGGCAGCGGATTCTACTTGAAGTCTCGAGTTCAACAAACATTCTCTTTTCTAGGAATGTCTATGATCTAAAGCTGCCAAAAAGTTTTCTCGCTCTTAATCCTTTTGCAATGGGGTTGGTGTGCTTGGGAAATTGAAAACAAGCTTCTCAGTTTTTCTACCGTGACAGAGCATGCAATTCATTAGCTCTTCCGATTATTCTTTAATCATTTATTTCTTGAATATTGTCTTTACAGCCATATTGTTTCGCTTGGTCTACTGAATCGTTTAACATTTGCAGCGGAGGTCACTTCCAGAGTTTTGGAGGGATAAACCCTTTGTAAGTACTTGTCAAACAAGATTGATATAACGATGTGTCCCCAAGTTTGATTTGCTTTACATATTTGCTTTCATGTGAAAATATAAAGAAATAGCTGGTTTTCTTGGTACCTTGCTAACCAATGCATCTTTGATGTAAGATATAAAATTCTAGATCTTGGAGTTCTATATTCTGACACGAAGTGGTTCCTTTTTTAGCCTGCGGATCCATCCAAAGAGCATAACTGCATACCTGATGAACATTATGTCCAGACACTTTTGGCAGTAAGTTACTGTAGAATCCTTGATTTAGACCATGAAATTCATTACTTGTGCATAAAATTGTTTTTCTGTAGCCTCTTTGCATTACCAATGCATAAAATTTCATTTGTCACTCCAAGTTAGAGAAATGCACAGCCTTACCCCTATAACGTTGTTAAGGTGGTCAAATACGATCACCTCATCTATGTACTTGTTCCTGAAGCTGCAATTGGTGGCCACTGTTTTCTCTCTTCAACTGCATAAATTCGTTGGTGGTCATTGCATTCTTGTAGCTGATTCTGTATGTTTTTGTGACCTTTCTTCATCATTGATTTCCAGCACAAGGGGCTTGAGAAGGAAATAACTAGAAGACCGTTGACCCACTCTGCATGGGATTTGTCAGCCTCAAAAGATCCTGAAAGACGAGGATGGCATCCACTTTCCTACAAATTTTCAGATGCTACAGCAAAACTTATTCAAGACATAAAGGTACGAAGAATGCAATCAGGATCAGTTCTGAAACATTATTTTTCAATCTGGTGTACCTTACAAGTTGGGAAGATATCATATAGTTTGAGACCCAATAGAATGAAAAGGCATTGAATCTGTATGCAGTAATGGTGGAAAAAGGATGAGCTAGACTAATGTCCAAGAGCGTGGCGTCACGACTTTTACTACCGCACTCGATAATCTAGAGAAGATGAGAGAAATAATATAATGGATCAATTTATCAAGTCAAGTATCTTATTTCTCGAAACCTCTGTTCACTTTGTTGGTATTTTGTATAGTGGCTGGTAATACTTGTTCATTCCTTTTGACACAATATGTTGGCATCTGTTTTTAACAAAGGAAATACGGACTTACATTTTGGTTGTTTTCAAATCTAAATCTGGCACAGATTTTCGTTAGCAAATTCTGATCCCATCTATTAAATAGATGAGAACGAGCGGCAAGTTGGCAACTGTATTTTGTTTTACTCGTATCCTTGTCCTGATTTGACCGTTCCTTTTGCAGGCAATTGATAATATACACTACGAGACCGAGAACAGAAGAGAATGGTGCAGCAGCAAGGGCCGACCATCCGCATGTTTTCTTTTCGCCAGGAAATTCACTCGGCCTGCTGCACTCCGCCTTATTAATACGGTAAGCACTGCCCCACGTTGGGTTAGTAATGATTCGTGTTCTTCAACTAAAACTCGTTATGCTCGTCGACTTTCTCGTGCTCATCGACCTATGTGCCTGTTTGCTGGTTCCTTGGTTTCCTTTCATGCAGGCTCTGTTGAATTTCCAGTAGTATTATTCTTGCATTGAGAAAGCCGGTGATGGTTTTGTATCTGCTGTCTATTACAAAAACCCCGATGGCATCATCAAACAACGTCAACCGCAGAAGCTGCTTATTCTCCTTACAGCACCCCCCTAGCCTTGAACAGTTTATTCCGCCAACTCTTCCATCAACAAAATAAGTAGCCATACTGGCGTCATAGGAGAGTATCATATGTTCTTGTGTGTGCTAAATAAGATGAGCTGTGCATCTTGACGAAACCAAAGGAGAAAAAGGATTGTTTGTATGCGAAAAATAAAGCAAGTGCACTCTGCATCCTCGATACTATGCGTGTTTTCTGTGTGTGTGTGTGCGTGTAAGAGAGTGTAAGAGAGAGAGAGAGAGAGCCTCTGTCCGAGCAAATATCCTGCTGTGCTGCACGTCCATCCAATTTTTTTTTTCCCTCCAGCATTTCAACGTGGGTAATCGTTTGAGGCTTCCGAATGAAGCAATCTCTAAGATACTTGGCATATAATCGATACGAGCATATATCTTGGGATTAGCAGGCGAAGTTATGTTGACAAATATGCGTGAAATTAACCAAATGATTGAGAACATATAAATCAACTCTGCATTTGTATTCTGGACCTAATGAGGCATCATTATATAATTTTTTTTCAGAAGGAAATAAAGAAAAAATGCAAAGTTACATTTCTACCTCGTTGCCGACCGTTGTCATACTAAATTCGCCTGACGTATGACTCTCTAAAGCATTGATCCAATTCTTATTATCATTTAAGAGAAAAGTTGCTATGACTTTCTCCTCCCATCTAAAGGTTGTACCCTCTACTGGGGCCAGTGGCTGCGGGGCAATCACGATCAGAGAACAAGATACTAGGAACCAAAAAATAGGTTCTGTTTTTTCAATATTGTTTAAAGTACATGTTCATTTTCTACGCACACACGGTTAGGGGTTTGCTTAGCAGTCAAAAAAATAAAAAACCAGTACATCTTAAGGACAATGTCAGCAGATTCTATTCGAACGGGATGTATTCTTTACCACATACGCTTTTTCGAATCTTCACACATTTGGATTCGAATACAAAACAACAAAAAAAAATCTATAATATATCTATATCCCAATTCACAAACCGAAGCCTATCAAAATCTGATCGTCAGATTAATATCCCAATCCACACGACTTTGAAACCCAATCTTAATATACAAGTTTCAAAATATAAAGACATTGCATATAGTATGTTTATTAAATTTATAACCGATCTGAATCCAATCGAATGCCATCCCTTAAGTCCAAATCAGATCCAATTTCTTAATTTCATATCAAGTTTTTCCCAATATCCATTTTTTTAAAACGATTCAACCAAATATCAGATCTAAATTGATGACATTCCTAGTGAAACTCGAAGAAGAAATATATCAAATAATCACCCAATTCATCGCCCACTGAACCAAGTTGACATGAAAAGATCAGCATCCCCAAAGTTTGGATAATCATTTTTTATTAAGCAGAAAAATTTTGGGTTAGTATTCAATTCCAGCCAGCTCAAACATATAACCTAATGGACCTTCTTTGGAATTGGTTTAGGTTCCACATTTGGTTTCACATTCATGACTTAGTATTCCAAAGTTTGCAGTTTTTTATCGAAATGGATAGAAGCCAAGAGGTCGAAGACCTTACCAGGAAACCACGTTTATTTTAATTATATTATTATCAGTAGATAATAGAACCAGTCGCAAGTGTTCTAATTTCAAGCTGCTAATTTGATATTATTCCATACTCTTGATATGCTTTGTCAAGTTACAGGTAGCTTGATCATATACAGAAGATATCCATTGTCGATAGCGAATACCGTAATTGCATGGCCTGAATTGTCACAGTTGATGTAACCTTATGCATGACAAAAACATAATTTAGATGAAGGGTGGCATAGATTTTGGGACTATTCGTTCTAGAAGTGGCAAGAACTTACCTGTTCAAACTAGCTGATGCTGCAAAAAAAGCAGACATCTTCAATACCCCTGCGTCATCTCTGCACTAACAGTTCTTTGGCACTAATGATGGTGAAGGATGGCGCAGTCGTTGATCTCTTTCCTCCAAGAGGCCTCCATCTCTTCCTGTAGAGAAATGTGAAAGGAAAATTGATACTGGGCACCAATTCAGCCTCTGAAGTTCGGAGGTATTGTTGCCTCTGTGAAGTACTCCCTTCGGACAGTGTCTGACGAGCAAAACCTTACCTTCAAAAGAGTTCAGAAAAAATCCATCAGCAGGAAAAATAGACTAAAAGAATGAACTGAGACTAAAAATGCTACATTCTTCTGTTGAATGAATAAGGTCTCTAAACCCATCGACGCCCATTCTGCGCCATCTTTGCTGCAGCATTGATTGAACGAAAGTCTTTGAGAACACATGCATTTATGTAACTGAACATTTTGTATAAATTTAAATGCAAACAATTTATGAATACATAGTTTACGCACCTGCAGCCTGATGCTGCATCTTCTTATCAATAGACGGAAGTAGAAAGCAGATCAAATACTTGGTCTCAAGAAAACAGAGAAATGAATATAAACTAAAAATAAATAAAAACCTTAAGGGTCAAACTACCAATTCATACTGTATACGTAAAGAGAAACCACACATGAAAATTTAACCATACAAAAGTAGATTCATTAACAATAAAGAATCACAAAAGTTTGTTCTCATTAGTATAAACATACCAAACTTGCATATGATCTCAATAAAGGCTTCACTAACTGCCAAATTGGCTGGAAAACAACAGGGGCGTCGACAAAAAGGACTTGACCCAGCCGCCGAGGATAGTAGTAATAAAAGACATCAATCTGCACCATCAGAAAAGAGAAACCATCTTATAAGGTGAAACCAATGCATACTGAATACCTATGAAGTATGAACATATGAAAAGCACATTCTAGTCTATAGAATATGAGTCCGGAGTTCTACAGATACAACATGCATTTAGTAAGAAAAGCCTCAAAGCAACAAATCAAGATGGTGACTTGACAGGAAATATAGCTCCTGTTTCTGCATGCAACTCGTCGAGCCTTAGTTCGGTTTCTGAATTTCACCTTCCTTGATTAAGCCAAACTTCTCATGGTTCATAAGCAAAAGACATTCATGAGAAAATTTACTTGTATCAACGGGCACGATCATGAACAATTACAAGAAAACATAGACATTGGTCAGTAGCTGCGACTTCACATAGTAGAAAATATAAACTGAGAAAGACACCCTTTTGTAAAGCACATTTACATAAATAGATGTTGTTTTACATAAAAAGAACCAAAACAATGAAAAAAATGAGCATTTGCAACTTGATACTCTTACCAGGAACTTCAAAAATAAAATATCTCCATTTTCAGGGCCAAATCCACGGAGATCAAATATTCCCAGAACCTCTCCTTTCCCAGCAGGCAATGAATTGATGATTTTCTCAATCAGAAAGACGCAGAGCTTTTCACTCTGCAAAGGATCATGCTTCTGACAAAAAAGGAAAAAGAACAAGGTTATACCAGGCAAACGTATCGAAAAACGAGAAAAAATTATGGAAAGTAAATTCTACAGACAATTAAATCTGCATAACTGAGAAAGAAAAGAACAAAAAAAAACTGTCAGATGCAAGAGAATATCAAGCAGGCAATCATGGGGTACTCCAACCTGTTGGAACCAGTTCCTTCTTACAACGTATCTTATGTTTTTCGCTGGGCCCGTCTACTTAAATAAGAACTTTTATGGTAGTTGAGAATATACATGTCTACTTACCTAACCATGACAGCTTTTGGTGCTTTCTTCCCAAGGGAAGGGGTTTGTTAATGCAATTGATAGGAAATGAATGATAGCAAATACAGTCACAGGAAAAAGCAGAGAATTTTCATGGTACACTCGAAACAAGAATAGCTAAGAGAATGTGACATGTTGGCAGAACTTTTATGAACTCCAAGAACACAAAATGGAATTTTGCCAAAGAACTCACTGCTGGGAAGTGTTTAGAGGCAATGACCACAAGAACTGGCCTACCATGAACATCAGGGAATTCATGCACATAGGCCTTGCCAGTCTTAGCAATCTCACTGACAGTGTCTTCTGAGAGATCTGACACACCAAACTCTCTACGCCATGTCTACAAAGGAAGTTTAAGACAAACACACATAGGAAAAAATTTACCAAAGACAACCATCTCAGAGGACCAATTACATCGAATCACAAGTGGATCTGTTCAAAAACAAAAACAAATCAGGTTTTCATGCTAACTATACAATTATCAGTTACAATCTAAGAAGTCTGCTGTGACACACACTTTTAAAAGAATGAGCACCAAAAAATATGATTATCATAGTGCTGGATTTCCTATGCTTAGATAATAGTTAAAAAGCAAACTGGGGATATGCAACTGGCGGACAACCATTTTCTTTCATCCCTCTTGCAACATAAGTAAGAACATTTTGTTTCTTTGCATGAATGGAACTAATCCATACCGAATATATTGTCTGTGCAGTATTCGAGATCCAGAACGTTCAGATCTTGAAAAGGCTGGTTTATAGCACGCGTGTCATTTCCTGAGTTCAAGGTCAGTCGAGAGCTTGCAACTTGCATCCGATGTGCCAGTTAATTAAGTAACTGGTCTGCTTTTTTGCTGTTTGAAAGATGCTTATTCTGTACGACTGTGTTGTATCAGCTAATTGCCTTGGCCTTGTCCAGGCTAGCTAGATGACTAAGACCAGTATTAGGCACCCCTATCAGGTAGGCTATAAAACTTCTGCTTCCATCCCCAAGCTTGTCTGGTCTGCTCAAGTGACTCTGCTTACCCAAAACCCGAGTTTAGAAGCTGAGAGCAACTTGACTATATTGAATTGTGACGCTCGTTAAACCTAAGTACATCCTTTCAGGAAGTGCACTAGTTGCCAAAAATTTCTCATTTTCTAATAAACAAGGTGAAGAATGGCTTATTTAATAGATATAAATTAATTTCAAGCCAGAATATATCTCCTTTAATTGCTAGTTAAAATGAAACTGTGGAAATAAGGAAGGTTTTAAAAACAAAAAATCAGTGAATGTAGCACCGCAGCCTGTTCCACAAACAATTTAAATTCCAGATCATCTAACATAATTGATAAACATCTCTTTGTGGATACGATAGCTTTGGTAAGCTTTGAAATGGTTTCTTCAATGTGAAACTTCCGATCCTTCAGAAACCACAGAATCATCTCATCGTCATCCCTTCCATAGCTGCCTAGTGGAAGCATGGGGTATTCTCTCTCTAGCTTGTTTTTCACTTCTAGTATGAGCTGCACAGTTCAGAATAAACAAAATGAAAGATTCTACAAAAGAAAAAGGCTGTAACACCAAAAGATCAACAGCATTGCCTAGAAACATATGCAGAAGAAAGTGAAAATAATTAATAAATCGTATGAAATAAAAAAGTTGAAAACTCATTTATTTAGTAGTTTTCCGGCAGTTAGATTTACTACGAAATTAAAGCCCCCGGTCCAATTGGGTTCACCAGACATGTTGAGAAGGAAAATTCAAAGCCTTTGTCAACTTGAAGAACAGGCGTTGGCAACAGGAATTACAGAGGTGCACGGATGATTATTGGATAACCGGAGTCAACCGAAGCAACATTTGAAGAGATAAGAACCATCCATCATCACCTACTTCTTCACATGGCTTATAGACTCCAGAACTTCAAAGCAAAGGCTATTTAGGAACTTGGCGGCCAGGAAAAATTGCGAAAAGATGTTTACTTGGGGAAATTGCTAGGCCCCTCAACATACTACTGTTTCCGCAGAAAGGAAGTTCCTATAATTTCCGAAATTTAAGAAAAAAACATTCTTTTCACGAAGAATCTCTAATAGCACCAGAGGGAGATAAAAAGGTTTCCCTCTTTAGTCTGTGCCTGAAAGACAAGCACTTTAGGCCCCCTATTTGGCTCTTATTATGACCAATGCCGGCCAGCAAGAAGCCAGTGTACACCATATGACCATGGAGACATGGATCAATTGTCAATAGAAGAGTTGCTACTGTCAGCCCTTGGCAATAGAAGCTAGAGCTTCAGAGAAGTTTCACTAGTTTTGGGTAGTCGTCTAACCCAGAACACTAACACAGAAGAAATGCTCAAAATAAGACTCTTACCCTCCTCCTGTCCTCCATCATCGCACTGCAGATGCATCAATTGGACGAAAAAGCAAAGCTTAACAGAGCGCCAAAGAGTAAAAGGAAACAGCTAGTGCCATCCATTCGTGAAAGCAAAAACAAAAGTAGGAGAACGAATGGTCGTGGATACATTATGCCGGGTCCTAAAAAAAAAAGGGATAGAGGAAAAACACAACTGCGTCGGCATTCAACCGGAGCGAGAGAGGAAGTACCTTCTGCTCATCGACGGACGATGACGTGGAGAGATTGTTGCGGAGGGACGACTTGCAGAGAAGGGCAGGAAGACTCCGCCCGGGCCGCCGGAGAGAGACGCTGGCATTCCCATACACCAGAGGAAGAAGAGAAGAACGCACAGCGAACGCCATCTCTCTCTCTCTCTCTCTCTGTGAGAGCTGCCTGGTGGCACTGGTGGCAGCCGCTGTTGATCAAATGGAACAATCTGTTCTACGTGTTTGGCGTCTCACCGTTGAGCTTCGGAATCAGACGAAGCTGAAGCAAGGTTTCTCCGGTGTTTTTTACGTAATTTTCTGAACAGGAATAATCTAAATTACATATTTGAGATTCACTTTGTAAGCGATAAGACATTGTAACCGACAAAGTCTCTTTGGTATAACTATCCACTTGAATTCAACTTCTTGTCTTACTGATCATTATTTTGATCATATTCTGAAACGAGGCAGCAAGAAAGGAGTCGCATGTCTGGTAAGCTTATGAGATTGAATGAGCTTAATATGAACTGAATGGAGCTCATATTCAAAGATTAAAACAAATAAACTTACTTAATAAATAAAAACAACCAAATTGGCAGGCGGTATAGATAGTAATGAATGATGCAAAACCTTCTTCGAAAGTCTATGACTCATAAGATAAGGTTGTATATTTTGGGCATGTTTGATTCAAGGAATGCCATTGTCCACATATCCTAGAGTAAACAACACCAATGGCCACATACTCTATAGAAAACTAAACAACACCAATGGGGTGTGTGTGATAGGAAAAACATTGTGATAGATAGAACATCTCTCTCCCACTTGTGGCATAGATACATGGGGGGCTATTGCCCACATTACCCATCAAAAATTTTATTGGAATTAAAAAAAAAAACATTATGATAACTTAACAATTATATGGAGCGCCTACATTAGACCTGGACTGGTGACTAGAGTGTCTCTCAACCAAGTTTCATCACCGTGTCCGACCTATGAGATTTTATATAACAGTAACAATATGAGATTTTTATACCACTAATTGAAAATTGGCTGGAAATCTTCCTGATTTTGGAACACAAAGTCATACATAAAATAAATAATCACAGGTTTTCCGTGTGTTTACTTTTTAAGAAACATAAGAAAAAAAAAACAGTGACCGCCGTATTTACCTTTTCGTGTTGTATATATATATATATATATATATATATATATATATATATATATATATATATCATAAGGCATGCTCATCGTCATGAGTGAACTCGATAGGCTATGATTTAAGATGGTTCACATTTGGCGACATCAGTTATATTATTATGGGAATTATGCGGAAAAAAAAGAAAAAAGAAAAGCTATCCACACAATAGGTTTTCATTGCGATACATAAGGTAAAATGATGCATCCTGTGGTTGGTTCAACTGTTTTCTGAATCGATTCGGATAGGCCTAAATGGACCCTCCGAGCCAAATCGGATCGGGAGAAAAAAAGAAAAAAAAAATTGCCTGAGAAACAAATTCTCTTGTTATGATTTATTATTCTTGTGTATTTCACAATTGTTATGAATTAAAAAGGCTGTTTTCTAATTGTTTTTCTTTTTGCTGATTCTTTTAGCAAACCAAATGAGTCTGAAATACTTTTTCTCATTTTCACATATGAATTTATTGGATTTTATAGATTTTAGACTTCAAAATATTTTTCCAAACTGTTATAAGAACATTTTTTGTCGTGATTTAATACTGACGTCCACTAGATTTGGATTGTGTCCGCATACAGCCAAGACCCATCTCACCATTAAAGCTCACTGGTAGACATGATGCAAAGAGCTTTAGTTCAGTGGTGCAAAGCTAAAATGGCCAAATGACACTTTCGATGGCTTTGGATCGGAAGAGTAACATGTTGGATTTGGTTCAGTTGCTGTTTTTGCGAAGTCCAATACAATCAGATCCAGACAAATGGTAAATAAGATTTGGATATGCGAGACTCAGTGTAGCGACCCTAGTGGATCTCAACCTGCCCCTTAGTAGTTTTTATTACGGTCCAAAAATGTTATAGTTCGAAAAGGTTAACAACCAATTACTTAACAATTATATTTATAAGTCCCTCAATATGTATCACAATCTTATATACGAGACTAAACTTATGAAATGCTACAATTTACCCCCCTTAAAGTTTATATATCTGCATGTGTGGGGCCCCAAGTTTGAGTGTTGAACTGGCTCTTATACTACCGTAATGACTCGGCTAGCAGATCTTAACCCATTCCTAATCAGTTTCAGTTGTAGCCTCAAAAAGATTAAGAACTAGGACAATCAATCACTTAACAAACTACTTTATTATGAGACTAAACTTTTGTGGTCTTATACTCAAATTCACAAAATATAATCTCAAGCCAACTTCTGATCCTCTTACTGATCAGATTCGGCTTGCTTAATAACTTGACTGGCTATCGGAGGGTGGATTTGATCAGATGCTGGATACGGAGCTGATCTTTTTGCACTTGCTCAGGTGACTTTGATGAGATCAGAAACATAAATTATTTGCATTTGGTAGGAGTGACAGCAAAAGCACCATGCTGATGATTAGTTGATGCTTTACATGCCTTGCATCTTATTTCATTTAATCACGTTTCCATCCAACGATGCCTTCACTTAAGTGCTAGCTAGATGGGTCTGTTTCACCATCTGCTTAGGCTCAATATCAGCACACACACACACAGCACAACTAATAACCCAACTCCGGAAACTGCAAGAAACACCCATCAGCCCTAACCCTGAACGCGAGCGCTATATATATATATATATATATATATATATATATATATATATATATATATATATATATATATATATATATATATATATATATATATAAAGAGAGAGAGAGAAAGAGAGAGAGAGAGCAAAAGCACGATTGATAAAGTCCCCTTGCATTCCACAGCTCGTGGTTCATTTCTTCTATATGATCCATTTCTTAGACAATTTTTTAAGGAACAAATGTAGTTTTTCTTAATCCTAAAAACTGCAAGTGCTTAGAAAATAACAAAGAAAAATGGAGATATAAGAGAGTTCTGTTCAAAGGAACTGTATCTTTTGTCTTACCAAATGATGCCTCAGTTCTCTCATCATGGCTTGTGAAGCCAAATATAAGTATTGTTAGGCCATATAGGTCTACTCAGTCTCCTTCCTCTAGTATAGCATTCATGGAGCTCAATAGATCTTACTTTTCAGAAAAAGTTTGGCAAGAGAACATATTGTGATAGTTTAGCACGTTTGATGATCGTCATTTCTTAAAACTTGGCTAGAAATACAGGACAACACAAATATAAGAGTGGAGCAAACATTTTTTATCATTTGAAGCAGAAACCAAGACGGGGAGTCCAAATTAAACGGATCACATTTATGAAAGAAACACTTGTTTAGATGTTAATACAAGAATTTCACTTGAATCCCGCATTGTCCTTGAAATCCATAAATCCCGAAAAAGATTTTTCGTTGTGGCGAAGTTATGCTCTCTGACATGGCCGGAAGATCCAATCTGTCGAGAACTTCAATTTGAAAACAGACGTCAATTTAGGCTCAGATTTGAAGAGTTCACCAAGATGTTGCATGAATGCAGATACTATATTTCAATCTTCCCTAACATACTTTTTTTTTTTTCTTCTTCTTCTCTGAATTAATTTTAAGGAGCATGCTGAGAAGTAGCTTAATGGATCTGCTATCTAAGAAGTGAACCAGAGGTGACCCTCGATTATCAGATGTTACAAAGATGGCACAAGATTATCGGATTCAATAACCTTTCTGACCTGTTGGTTATTTAGGGGCTGTTTGGTAATAGTAATGCACTGTTATTGTTCCATAAAGTTCTTCCAAAAATTTCTGTAGCAGATTTACTGGGACAATTGTACAAATGTTATATAAATCTGTCTCATATTTTGATGCAGATTGAGTAACATATATATCTAACTATTGCCAAACGGCCCCTTAAGGCACTCAACTACACACTTTTACATGCAGAATGGTTGGATATACCAAAAACTGATTTGGATCCAGAGTTTAGATACCGATCAGTCCTGCTTCAAATGAAGAAACTTAGGTCCAACTGGGAATACATATGATGAATCTTAATAATTAATCTCTTTTATCCACTGAACACCCATAATAAACTCAGAAGACAATGCTATGTTAATTGTCATCTTCTTTTTTTTTTCTGCAAACTATATAAAGATTGTTTGTAGGATTATGTGTTCCACCACTTGGCTCCATACTTCAAAAAATTGGTATCCAACGGTACCATTAACACATAATATTAGTTGGACTATATGATTGTATTTCGTTATTTAAAATCTTATGCACTTTAATTTAACCTGCAGAAAAGCAATGCCCTGAATTCACTTTATATGAAACCCATTTGAAATCAAATCAAGCTTTATTGATTTATTTCAGTAAACTGACGTAGCAGTACAATGAGTGCTCACACTTCTCGAAATTATGATGGTCCCAGCAAGAGGATGAGTCCAGAGTCCCACTTTTATAAAGCACTTAGAGACCTTTTGGTTCCAAATCTCAATTGTTTTTTATTGGTTTAGAGTACATTTGAGACTTTCATCCCTCCCATTTTTCCCGTTCTACTATAAAGAATTGCTATTCTTCTACATCCTTATAGTCCGGATCATGGGGTTTCAACTTACTCTCTCTCTTGATTAATTTCTACACGAATACCAACATTTTCTTTTACTATATAGGTCAATCTAATATATGAAACCACGGTGAGCATATTCTTGGAAACAAGACTTGCAATTATGATGTATCCTCTCTCTCTCTATCTCCCCAACTTTTGCTTTTGCTTTTACTTTATAGAACAATCGCACACATGAAAAAATGTGGCCATTGTTACTAGTAGCGACATAATTACTCGTGGTATAAAGCCTTCTTTTTATTGTTATAAAATTGTTACAACAGTGAAAAGCCAAACCAGAGGCTTTTCAGTACTCTTCTATACAACCAGCACCATGCTGAGTGGAGATTAGTGTTCCATAAATTGAATTCACGACTGTTTGCAGGTATGTTTGATAGCTTCGGATCTGAAATTCAAGAGCTTGTGACCCCTATGCAAAAAAGAAGATTTATGTTATCAATTTCCTGGATCTGAAATCTTGGAAAACTCCTCATAATACGAAGCTGACCCTTTCTATACATCATAATTTGAAAAGACGACCACTGTTTATTGAAATGGTAAAAGAGCAGCTCCCTCTTCATCATGATGCCAAGAAACTACGATCCATTATTACAATGATGAGCATTCCAAAAATACGCTAACTAAATCATGGAACCTACCCAAATACGCTGTTAAAATGCTCTAATATCTGTGGTCGCCAATCATGAAGATCAATGATCGCCGGCGAGAGCATGCCGTCGACCCCACCGCTTGGGCTAGCAAATAATCATCAGATCGAAACAGCAGACGACGGAGATTTGAGAGCATTTCATTTCATAAACTTGATCTGATAGCTCATGAGAACCGATCATTTCTGCTGCCTACGAAACCAAGGACAAGGGGATTCAAGAACAACTAACTTTCACTGTGCAAGTCAGCTGGCTATAGTAGTTGCAACACTTTGGAATCATGGACATTCTATCTCAGTCGTCAAGGTCTTCGTCCACTGCACAGTATGTCCTTAACAAGGACATAATCATTTATATATATATATATATATATACACACGTTTCAAGGTGGTGCACGAAGGAGGACATGTTGCTAGTTAGTTTGATTTTTTTGAGCACTATGTTATAATGTCTAATACCAAGTTGATCTTACATATATAACCAAATTCTCGTTAAATTTTCTTTATGTAAACTGCAATTCACATGTACATAGTTGATTTGAATCAGATAATTACAGGTATCCAGATCAAGACCAGGGGCGGAGGGGGGGGGCTTAGGCCATGGCCCCACCCTGACCAATGAAAAAAAAAATTACATTGAAAAAAATATAATTTTTTAATTGTGTCATGTATTTTTGGTTTTGAATTCAATTTGGCCCTACTCAGATCCAGAGGTTGAACTGTCGGGCCTATCCTTGAAGAAAATCCTGGTTCCGCCCCTTATCATGACGGCATTCTCCGGTTATACAATATGATAAACAAGACACCGGTTTCAAGTAATGTTGGCATCATGACCAGCCGCCGAGGTGATTAACAGAAACGGAAGCAGCGGAAGCAGCTAACCTCAAGGTGAAGACCAGTATGTGTATGGTGAATCTAAAGGCAAAAGATACATTATTTTAGACGTGGATGCACACACACACACACATGCATGCGTGTATGTAAGCTTTGAAGAAGGGAAGATTTTTCTACCTTATTCTTTTTGAGTGGGCAAGGCAATCTCAAGTTCTCGAATATGGAATATTGATAATGTACTGGTGTGCCACCACCTCCCTTCTAAAAGGTGCAAAATATTCTTACCTTTGCAGAAAAGTTTCCACAACGAACCTTTTCTTTTTTGCCTTCTCTTTCTACCTTGCAAGTTCCGGTCCATCGCTTTTCCGGTCAAGTTTCATTGAGTTCCCAACCCTTGGTTCACACGGCGATGCAAGTAAACACATTCGTGAATAAAGAATTTTGATTTGGTTCATGAATTCCCTTACACTTGGGGAGTCGAATACTTCAATTAAGGGATTGAGGCAAATTAAACTTGTTTTGTACAAGTTGGTCGGTGTGGTTCGGACCCAGTGCACCCCGTATGTCATGTCCGAACTTTAGATGAGAGGAGACAAATACCTCCCCTCTTCGTATTTGGATGGAGCCATGGTACACTTTGTCAACCCCATGCTTTAACTTTCTGATCTTGAACATAGTTTTTGTTATGGTAATTAAACGCCTAACCTGATTAATATCTCACACATTTTTTTCTAGGTCAAAAGAAAAACCCGCTCTTGGGGTGGAAAAATTTGTCGCAACGTCTACACGTCATAACGGCAACGGAAATGAAACGAGAAAGGGCCCAAACTGCATCCTTCCAAATACTTACCAATACATATGGTGTCCTGTATGCAGTGGCGTAGCCACATGGTGGCTACCCACACCAGGCTCGCAAAATTAGTTTAAATATACGTTAATGTTTTTATATATTTGATTGTTATACATGTAAGTGTCCCAAAGAAATTAAAGGTATTGAATGAATGCTCTCACTAAAAAATTTTTTTTGCTCTGCTAGTGCCTGTATGGGCTAATACATACAATTAAATAACCTTACGATTGAATATAAGAACATCATTTAAAATCACTATATTCACTTGGAAGATCATGATGCCGGTAACATTGTTTACAACCATCAACTCTAATTTCTTTGGCACAAAGTTAACTTTCCTGTATCAAAAAGATTTGAGGTTGGTAGCCAAAAAAAAGTGTGTCCCACGAATTCTTTTGTTGAAATTCCATGGGCCAAGTGACCCACTTTATTTCTCAGATTATGGCAGTACCACTGCTGCCAGTGGGTGCACTATGGCTGTAGTCCAAAAAGACACTAGTGGTCACCTAAGTTAAGTGTTCCCTTGTTTCTCAACACGTCCTGTCAAGACCTTCCATTCTGATCTTAAGTTGGCCGATCTGTTGTTCCACTGCAATCTTCTTGTCCACATAAATGCATGCATACATGACTACTCTTTGGTCAGAACCCACCGAGAATTTTGGTTTGTTTATTTGTTTGGGAAAAGTTGAGTGGTTCATTTCTAGGGAAGCAAGACTAACCCACGTTGGGTCCATTCAGACATGACCCATGAACATCCACTTTGAGCACTATGTAAATGGATTGAGTATAATAGAATTATTGATTCGATTACGAATTCTTTGGTAAGAATTTGTAAAGAAATCCAGATCAATCACTAATGTGGCACAGATTCAGTGTCTAGTTTTACAGTTGAATCCACAATTCGAGTCCCATTTCTGAGTGAGATTTCATAAAAGTGGTACTTCAGTTGCATATATATGTCGGACCTTAAAAATTACAGTGAAAATCCAACTCCAAATCTGAATTCAGTTTAATAGAGTTGAACTAAACCGGATTTAGTAAAAGTCTGGATATGATATTCTAATCTTAGCGTGCTCCACTTTGTCGAGGGGATAAAATAAAAAGCAAACACGAAGAAATTGTTCCATCGATACCGATGTCCTAAGGAATGAAAGGAAGGCATCTCGGAGAAACGCAGCAAGAGGGAATGTCTTTGTCAAATCAAACGTGGGCATAATCTTTCCATATTGCTTAGATGAGACTCTAAAGCAAAGAATAATTTTTCATAACCAAATCTTTTAGACTATTGTTACGTCCCTTAGCAATTCTACTTAAGATATGCTTCACCAAAATTATAACCAGCTTTTCGTTTTTGTTGAGGCTCATATTGTCGAGCCAAAATTAGCCAAAAATATAAAAAATTTATTTTCAACAAAAAAGGAAAAGATGTAAGAATTAATTTAAAATAAAAATAAATCTTATAACACCTTAGGAGAAAATTAAAATGTTGCACATGGTACCCTTCAAAAGATATCATTGATTGCAACAGATTAAAGTTAAAACAATAGAATGGTACACCTAAAAATTTTCTCCTCGCTGTCAAACACGGTGAAAAAGTCGGAACTTATATGATAAGCACCAATTATGAATTATTACCGCCCCAAAGAAGAAGGGCATGGATCTAGCAGCTCAAGCAACTAAGGAAGAAGATGACGCCTGCATTACGTTATTACGTCCTTGCACTTCACTCCTTGGCTCAAACGGAACCACTTGCTCCCCTCTTGCTCTTGACGGCATCCGGTACTTTTTATCTCCATCCAAGTTATATATAAAAAAAAGAAAAAAGAAAAAGATTGGATCCAACATCTTTTAGCTCATAGAAGTCAAAAAAGATTGATTCCCCAAAGTTGGATTCTAGACTTTCATATGCACATAGCCTTTCAACCCCAAATTGCAAATTAACAAAAGTTTGATAAATATGTTACAGTTTAAAAATTTAGTCATGTATTAAAAATTATGAAAAATTTTAAAAGGCTTATAAAAAAAGTTATTAAATAAATGGTTGTCTTGATTCATAGTCCTTTTGAAGTTAGAGCTGAAACTGTTAGGGAGCAAGTTGGAGTCTGCCAAACTAAAAGTCCGAACCCAAAAATGTGTTGGGTTGTTACATCTTAACTAATGAAAGATCTAGATGTGAGCATGTGCGGACCTCTATAGATCGAGCTTTAGCTATATGGGGTGCTCAATCAGCCACGGTTAGACTTTGAGTATGCTCAGAAGCCCTCGTAACTGTTATTCTATCAGTGACGAAGCCAGAAATTTGTAACTAAGGAGCGTTAATACATAATAACCTAATTTTAAATATTTGAAAAAACAAAACTTAGATTTGAGCTACTATGAAAGAACAGTATATAAAGATTGGCTCTTGCTACTTGGAAATCGTTGTATTTTTTTTTCGAACGTGAGAGACCGCGTATCTTGGGCATCTTTAAAATAAATAAATAAAAAAAACGGAAATGGTCTTTTTCTCGTTAAATTATAAAATGAATTTCACGATGCCGGTCATCATGCCACAAGCGTGCCGTGGCTTAAAATTATGCGGTCTCAACTTTTCGAGCTCCCGGCACGGCGTGTTTTTGTATATTGGAATGTCACTCCCTTCTTTAAAGAGGAAAAGCATCCATGGCAGCCTTTGTAGGCCAAGCCGGAGATTGGCCCCGGTCAAAGGACAAAATCGACCATTCCTCCTCCTATCCTTTGACTGACAAAATTCAATTAACTTTACCGATTGCTCTTAATCATGCATATTAAATAAATAATAAAATAAAGCCGAAAAAGATTTTTTATATTTTTTACGGTAATTTCAAGGGCCAGGATTTAAAAATAGGGAGAAACCGATGGATGGATTGACGGGCATGGGTTGCCAAGGATTTAATGGAACCACGCGGCCCTATTTAATGATCTGATCATCTCCCCACATGCTTAAGATCCCAAACCTAATTAAATTAAATATTTTTCGAATTTTTTTGAGTTTCAGTTCTTTCTAAACCACAGGCTGTCATCTTCTTTTTTTTTTTTTAAGAAAAATGAAAGGTTGACTTAACTTCTAAGGAGATGAGAAAGAAAGAATTGAAGTGGCGAACAAGAGTGGACTGCTCAGCGTGCAACTCACAGATGCGGGAAAAATATTTCAAAATACCAAAAAAAAAAAACAAAAAATACAGTGCTCTTAATAATGCTTTTATATATATATATATATATATATATATATATATATATATATATATATATATATATATATATATAGTAGGGGAAAGAGAGAATTCGTGAGAGAATCTATTCTCACAGCTCTTGGGAGTTAGGTTCTTGTGGGCCCACAAGTTTGCCATGCCTTTAGATTGGCAGGATTGATGTAAGTGGATCTTACAAGGAAGATTGTAGGGCAAGTGGGAAGCATGATGCCCAGAAACCCTAAAAAGCTACCCAACCTTGGTTCCCCCAACCATATTATTAATAATAATAATAATCTCTATTGATATTTTGTAAGTTTTGTTTTAGCTTTATGCAGTAAGTAAGTTGTGGAAAAAATGTGCAAGATTTTTCTTATTTTCTTTCAAATATTTGAGAAAAATTGGGAAAAAAAAATGTGTTGAGTAGAGGGGGTTTCCTGAAATGGGCACTTAACTTACACGGTAGAACTTTCAGAGAAAGGGAAAGTTAAAGGACGCGAATGCTTTAGATTTAAGAAGCGGCCATGGGAATTTCTACCGGTTTTTCCTCTGCAAGCTGAAACATCGGGGAGATTCATAAGAATGAAGAGTTACCAATCTCATGAAAATTAAGTAATAAATAATTGGTACCTTCAAAAAACCTCTTTTATGTACCGCGGGAAAGGAAATTCTCTGAACTGAAATAGATGAGTAAATAATGGTCTGATCTGTGCTTGAGCAAGAGAGTCCAACTCTGTTCTTTATAATAAAGAACAGATCTGTACAGGTTTCAGCTGCTTTTTAATCGAAACTGGTAAACCAAATTTGAAGAAGGCGCTGGCACGCACACACATACATGCATGCATGCATGCTCGGAGTTTCTCTAGGTTATGAAGAACTTTTTTATTGAAAAGATAAAGGCATCAGTGAGATTCCATGGAGTCATAAATTTTGCCGCATAAACACGGTAATAATATAGACAAATGATAATGATGTCTCCCTTGCTTTTGGCACTCGAAGCTACAGGAGAAGACGTCAGTTCCCTAGAGGAACATCTGGGGAAGAGAGAAAAGAGAAGGCCACGTAAAGAATTTAAATCCGGATCATCTTCTCTCTCTCTGCAACCCGCAGAGATGCAGTGGGGAGCACGCGCACATCCACACACAGAAATGAAAGAGCAGGAAGAAAAACAGAAGGAAGAAAGAAAAAGCCGCCCACCCGCTTCATTATTTCCCTCCTCCTCTCTTTAATAAATGTTTAAAGGTGAAAGTTGCAGGGCACGCCATTGGGCCTTGTAAGTGCACCATTTTTCTCGCCAACCCACATGGGAAAAACCCCCTAAAAATCCTCACCCTCATCCTCCTGCTTCCTTTTTTAATTCAGCTTCTGCCTCCTCCCCAACTCTCTCTCTCTCTGTCTCGCAATTTTTTTATACCATTGTTATTGGTGAAAAAAGAATGAAGTAAGATCTCATCAGTGTGGCTCTCCTCCCCTTGGATGGACCTCCTTGGCCATCATAATAGCCATAGAAGAAGACAACAGAGATGGTTCAAACTAGCCTCCACAGACTCTCAAAATTCTTCCAAAATGGACGCTAGCGGTCTCAGGATCTCTCCAGCCGTCTTCGCCGTCTCCATCATTTATCTGCTCCTCCTCGTCTGCACCTGCCCTGTTTCCTCGTCCATCTCGCCTGATTCCGGCGTCCCATCGACCAACCAGACTTTTAATGTGGGGGAGGAGTTGAAGAAGCTGAGGAGGATCAGAGCTCACCTCAAGAAGTTCAACAAGCCTTCTGTCAGGACAATTCAGGCAATTCTGAAGTCTCTTCTCCGTTCTCTTTCTTTTCTGTCTTCTGCTTTCCGAATTTTACCTGGTTTCCGGCACGCCGGAATACTACCAGCTTCTTGGTGCACCCGAATTAATGGGAGCGAAGCACCAATTAACACAAATAAATGCCTTGTCTGCCATGGACTAAAAGATGCTTGCACCAAATTCACCACGTATCCTCTTTTTCTCTCTAACCATTTTTTCTTGAAACTTTTCAGCAGAGTCCAGACGGTGACGTGATTGACTGTGTTCTTTCTCACCTCCAACCAGCATTTGATCATCCAAAATTGAGAGGAGGAAGGCCTTTGGTACCGCCCGCTTCACTTTCCCTTTCTTCATCCATTTCCTTCTGGTTTTCAGCTTTACATTACTATCAGTCCTAGTATCATTCTTATTCCCATTATTTTGATGCTAATCTTGGCAAGAATTAGATTAGGCTTAATGCATAGACAGACGCTTGATTGTGTAATAAATGCACGCGGCAAAAGTACAAACCAGAATTAGATGCCATTGATTCAGAAGTTATGGGTGTTTCTGAAACCAAAAAACAAACAAGCGCAGCCAATGGCTGTGGGATTCGAAGCACCTTCTTGAGCACTAGCTAGTCTTATCGGTCCTTCAAGTTCTGGCGCTCATTGTTTCTTTCTTCCTGGTCTTGTCTGATATCAGGATCCGCCTGAGAGGCCTAAAGGACACAACACTGAACCAGGGACGGAGGCACAGAACTTTCAATCATGGAACATGAGGGGAGAGTCATGCCCAGAAGGAACCGTGCCCATCAGGAGGGTGACCGAGGCCGACATTCTGCGGGCCAGCTCTCTTGCGAGATTTGGACGGAAGGCAAGGAGGCCGGCACTGAGGGTGGTCCGGCGAGACACGACCAGCAGCAGTCATGAGGTTCGTTACCTGTCTTCTCTCTGCAGTAACAGTTTTAGTCTCCGGGTCAAAAAGAGCTTTCATGACAGCAGCAAGACAATCTGGTTGTGGCCTACTTTGGAGATCGATCCCCCACGATTGTTTCTTTTCATAATTCTTCCAAAGTTGTTTGCAAATTCTCTTTATTTGTTTAATACATTATTTATTTATATGAGAAGTTATAACTTCTGCTTTTCATACTGTTTCTTAATGAGCTCCTTGGTTCAGTTGAATTCTTTTTCTTTTATCGATTGATGCATTTTATGATGGCAAATCGACACGGTTAATGCATCTAATTTTGATTTATTAAGGCAACTTTTCATTGAAAGATGCAAGAAATTGGTTTTTCATAAAAGTGGTGTTTCCAGAATGGAAGATTTTCTCTGGCGTTCTTGATTTACTCTGCAACTTCTTTAGCATCCCTTACCTGTTCTCTTCCTTTTCATCAGAATTTCCATCCACATTTAACCATGAAAATCAGCACTATGATAGCCGCAGGTAGGAGCGGTAATTTCAAGGAGCAGTATGAGCGTTCTAGAAATTACCACAGCACGTCCCTTTCACACATTTATGTTTCAGGGACTTAAGATCACCTTTTGCTTTTACTCCCCTCTGAAATGCTCTATTTTAGGGTTTCAGATCTCTCATACAGGCTTCTGCAAAAGCATGAGGGGCAAACTGGGAAATACCTCGAGTCGACCGAACCCCTGTCCCATGGTCGCCACCATGTCGATCATACATACGCCACACGAAATACCAATTTTGCCCCTGACACTTTTTAAGAATTTTACAGTATCTGAACAGATAAAGGAGGTGCGTGCATGAGATGGATGCCCATATCACAAGGACGTACTGATGCTAGTTTCTTAGAAAACTTAGGCGCATTCATGCGACGAAATTTGATAAATAAAGCATATAAGTTCATATGATGTCGAATTAGTTCCACCTTCTTTGGCTTCAAAAGAAACTGAGCAGTTGCGTATATATAGGACCGCGTCTTTGAAACCAGACACTATAGTCAATGTGTTGGTACACTGTTCTGCAAAAGCTTGCAGAACGCCTTCTTTATCCAGCATTCGATCATCATGTCCAGACCGTCCATCTTGAGATGGACGGTTCCATTGTAGCATCGCATAAAGGACATGAAGTCCTTCAACAGCGATGAACATGTTCTTTTATGTGCCCTATAATGACTCGGGGAAGAGCATATCCAGAGAAGGATTGTACAAGACGAGCCCCACAGTGGGGGCAGCAGTACTGTGCATGGAAAAAACATCGGAATAGAAGAACATGCAGAAACTGTGGATGGTCACCATCATATGCAGCTTTCCTTCTCCACCCTCCATCTCCAAGAGTACTGATCTGCAACAAAGATCGCGTACCGGCTCTCTGCGATCTTCTTGCTCTCGTTGGAATGGTCGATCTGAAATGCCTGGTCCCTGATCAGTGAGTTAGTTTGTGTATGGGTACAAACACTTATATTCTATGAGAAGGGGCTACTTTAGGTGGTTTTGGGATGAATCTATTAGAGGGCAGTCTGATTTTTCAGATTATATCAATGGTGGACTTACGACACTCTAGTTAATGGGTGTACCATTCTCCACTCAAGTCTCTAAGCAACCTTGCGCTTTCGCCTTTTCTGGGTATCTCACTACTTTGTTTTAACAATCAAAATACCGAATAACTATATTATGTTATTTACCTTCAACGTGAACATAGCCATGCATGTGCAGTCCTGTTGTCTTCATTGATGGTTGATTTAACTGAAACATCTGATTATGGGTGTTTTAATTGGGGCTACAGCATGCAGTCGGATACATGTCAGGGGAGCAATACTACGGGGCCAAGTCTAGCTTAAATGTCTGGGCCCCTTTTGTGAACAACCGAAATGAGTTCAGCCTATCACAGATGTGGGTGATCTCTGGCTCCTTTGGGGAGGATCTCAACACCATTGAAGCCGGATGGCAGGTCAGTACTCTTCACATTAATCCGGTAGTTAAGAGCATGTATATATCTCATTTATTGAGCACCACAGTCTTTAAGTTTTTCGGGGACATCAAAATGCTTGAATATGCTGTCTTTTCAGGCGTTCATTAAACTTGGTTGATGACATTATGTATGTTAATGAATTTTTACCACTACCAATCTTGAGTATTAACTAATAACCTAAAGCTTTCTTCCTTTCTTTCTTTATCTGTATCTTTTCTTTCTTGCTCAAGTTTAGAGCAGCTTGGAGCTAAATATGACATGCCCAACATTCAAACTTTAAGATTAATTAGTTGGTCTTAGATCTTCATGCATATTATTTCCTCTTATCAGTTTGATGGTGCAATAGTTTCTTGATTGGAAAGGGCTATGGTTGTCGCAATTAATTCCTGACTCAACTCTCCGTTCCTCTTTTATGCAGGTCAGTCCCGAGTTGTACGGAGACCTTCGTCCCCGATTTTTCACCTACTGGACGGTAAGGAGAAATTTTGTTTTTGCTTTTTTCTTTCTTCCTTTGGATTCACAAATCATTTTGGTGTTTAGAAAGTTTCCAAAATCGTTCTAGTTGTGGATTAAATCCGGTCTAAGTGTCTCCGGTTTTGGATCCACCGACCAGGAGTACAAAACTACAAATCTTTTCTTTTGCCCCGGATCCAAGTGGACTGACCCGGTCTGTTTCAACCTCAATCCGGTTTCTAACTAGTTTTTGCAAATTAAACGACATGGATCTCCATGAAATTGTGACTGATTTGCCCTTGTTTGGGATCACGGGTGATTTAGAATGACAAGGGTAGTTTTGTAACTTTCACAGACCGACGCGTACCAGACGACTGGCTGCTACAACCTACTGTGTTCTGGGTTCGTCCAGACCAACAATAGGATCGCCATTGGTGCAGCCATCTCTCCCATCTCCACCTACAATGGCGGCCAATTTGACATCAGCCTGCTGGTCTGGAAGGTAAACTTTCTTCTGTCTTCCCTATATTTCCTTCTGCTCCTTTGTAGGGTAAGTGGCCACTTAAGATTCCAAACAATGATATCCAATTTAACAACATAAACATTTCATAACCAGCTGAGAAGGTTGTAGGTCCTTTGAGAAAATTGGTACATAACATAAGTTGGCCACTTAGAAGTAATTAGAGGTCGAATTATAGGTTGGGATATTAATTTGAGCTCATAATTTTAGTCAAAAGATGCAGTTGATGAATATTAATGATGTTCCAGTTAATTATATGGGGCAGATGAAGTGCATGTGGTATGATAATGCATCTATGAAAAACGGGGGGCAAATATGAAGCCTTTTTTGTCGCAAACTATTAAATGCTAGATAAAAGGTTTCACATCCTAAACAGTGGAGGGGGTTCATGGAGCACTAGAACTAGTGTTTGTTTTTTACAGGTTCATAGAACGCTAATTTATAGAACACTAGAACTAGCTGTCCAAGAACTTGTCCAATGGTACATTACTGTTCTGTTCGCCAAACAACCCTTTAGGTGTTAATTGCCACACTATATTTATGAATAAATTTTAGGAAAAAGAAAGAAAGGAAGTGTAGGATTTACTCTTGGTTATGAATGAAAGTACATGCATTCATGAAATGATGCAAGAAGTCGTTGGGGGATAACATTTTATAGCATATAGCCTTTTATGATGTACATTTTTCTCATTAATTAGGGAATTTAATTGCGTACCTACCTCGTTGAAAATGCTGGGCAAAGTAGTTAGTGTGGGCACACAAACACCTGCTTGAAGGGGCTTGAGGTAGCTGATCAGAACACCAACAGCAAGAGCTAGAAGTAGAAGGCTAGTCTCTAGTTCGATTCTCAACAACCCCATGCACCAACTATATATCCTACTATATATTTGTAATGAGAAAGTGCCGTGATGCACATGATCGAGGATTAAATCAATTGGACTCCGCCGATTCTGATTCACAACCGATTCAGTTGATGTGAGGACACAAGATTAGGCTGTATGTGTTTGAGTTAATTACCCTTGATAATGTCCGATCGGTTCCATAATAAGCGGAAGCCGTTCGAAGAAGGGCCGAAGCTCTCTCACTTCACCTCGCCTCTGGGGTCTAGAACTACTTCAGACCTGTGTGAACATGTTTTACAAGAATTAACTGAGAAGTGTTAAATTTTTGTTTTTCAATTGTCCAGGATCCGAAACATGGGAATTGGTGGCTGGAATTTGGATCGGGAGTGTTGGTGGGGTATTGGCCGTCGGTGTTGTTCAGCCACCTAGCGGACCACGCCAGCATGGTGCAATTTGGAGGAGAAATTGTGAACACCAGGCCTTATGGAATCCACACGAACACTCAGATGGGAAGCGGCCACTTTTCCGACCAGGGATTCGGAAAATCCAGCTATTTCCGGAACTTGCAGGTGGTTGACTGGGATAACAACTTGATCCCTCCGACCAACCTTCGTGTTGTGGCTGATCACCCCAACTGCTACAATATTCAAGGAGGGATCAACAGGGTATGGGGAAATTATTTCTATTACGGCGGCCCTGGAAGAAATGCAAGGTGTCCATGAAAAAAAGATGACGAAGGGCTTCTTTCTTTAGCTATAAGTTACCCATTTTTTTTTTGCTTTTATTTTTTTCAGCGGTTTATTGATTAATTTTATACCACCTTCTCATGGTATGTAAATTCTAGGGGAAAAAATTAGTGAAATATACAACGGCTTGTGTTGTGCTATGCATTCTTTGTGCCCATGTTGTCAAATATATATATATATATATATATATATATATATATATATATATATACTCGGATGAAAGGCAAGGTGCAGGTCACTCTTGAGCCAACAGAGAAACTACTGTGCGTATTATCGAATACAATCACTCAAAATTATAAAAGAACTTTTGAGTTCAATATGAATAGTGGGGATCATATTTTACAAAATTAACTATATGTATTTCATGGAATTAAGCGGATCTTTTACCATGTTTTCTAGTCAAAATTGTTGCACGGTCCCCAACCAACACCATACTCCTTTTCTTGCACTGCAAGGGACATAAATGTTCACATTTACTTCGGTGAGCTGACAAACCAACTTGGTTGCTACGTACAATTGCTGCTTGTTTAGATCATTGTGTTGGGCATCAAGCCAATTTAACGTGGACGTCAAGTTGGCTGGGACAACCACTGCTTTCGATCAATCCTGAACCCAAGAAATTGGTTCCGGAGAACAATAAACAAATCGCTACACTTTGAAGTCTGAAACTGACTTCTTCTTTCCTCCTCTGCTGCTTCACCTACCTCGCCTGCACAATGAATCAAACTGTCAATGCAACCAATGAATCAAACTGTAAATGCAACCGAGTGGTTGGTGTTCAGTTACCGAAAAATCCTACCTAATATGATCTTTAATGGAATCCGCATTATGAAAATTGGCATTGGAGAAACTATGTGATTATGAAAATTGGCATTGGAGAAACTATGTTAAACTTCCACCATCGTTCATCAACAAGATGGACGCTGAAGATTTCAGATCCCTTTAAGATTACGATTTGACACCTACCTGTGCCGATGTGGTGCACATGATTACGTCCATGGATGGCGCCATGAAATGTCAAGCCTCTGTTAATTGGACGAGGGTATTGGTCACTAGCAGCACTCTTATTAACTCCACTTTTGCTGAAAGAAATGGCCCCAATCAAGGCTTCTTCTACCCACGTGGATATGACGCTGAATCCAACACAAACATGTCCACTAGTATGCCCACTTTCTTCCGGATATTCATTACCCACTTTCTTCAGATATTTAATACGCTCTTGGCTGACCTCACAGCAAGTTAGCAACTATTAGTTCAGGCACACTAATCCACGTATACTATACATACTTGTATCTTATAAGAATGGAATGATACTCAATCCATGACTCAGGTGCAGAAGAGCTATAGATTTGTTGGGAACCGGATCTGCATTTTAGTCAGGAAGAACAAGGGTTGGACCAATCATCCTCCTCTGAAAACGCAGACACTATTCACCTGTGCAGCAAACCTTGGAGATGAATGTTGTTATAGCTTTGATCAAAAGGAAACTAGATAGTGTCAGGCCTCTCTCTTGGACTTGGATAATGAATGTCACAAGAAATTTTTCAGACTGAAAGGAGTTAGCATTATTGGGCATGCCAAGGCCATCAAAGTCAGTTGAATTTCACCAATGTTACTGACTGCAGAAGAACCAGCAACCATGTATACTACTCCTGAAGTTGGAGATGACCTGCAAGATTTTACTGCCACTCCCTTTCAGAGCTAGGACCACGTTGAACGTTTTAACCTTTTCTCAAATGTGGTCGAAGATTATAAAAACCATGGTAGCAGATTCTCCAATCGCACCGCCGGAGAGAGAAAGATCATTATTTCAGAAGAAGACAATCCAGAGTTTGATGGTGACTCAACGGAGAATGTAGATCACAACTGGGCGGTTCAACATGCAAAACATAGAAAGACAAAGAAAGGGTGTTTTCCATTCGACAAACAAGTGGATCAGATTTTGTCCCCAGATGCATGGTGCAGAGTGTACAAAATCCAGGTTTTTTAACTAAAAGAACGAAGTACAGAGGATAGATGCAAACTTTGGGGGTAACAATTGCAGCTTTATAATCTCTCTCATCCGTTTAGATACAAGAGTTGAAGTCTCTTTCATGCCTTCAAAAGGAGGGATGGCTACTGACATTGTCATAAAATTCATCAGCGGATGCAGCGGAAAATGCTCAATGAGGACCAGTCTCTGTTCCTCCAGTAAAGTGACCAAACTGCCCTTTGTTCCCATTAGCTAACAGATATTGGCCAAATAACGTTGGTCCCGATCTCAAAATTCTGTAGATGCTTATCAGAAAAGACGACTCTGACCACACTTGCAAGAATTAGCTGGTTAGACAGTTCGAACCGAATCAGGCACGTCAAGCAGATGTTTGACAGATTGACCAAAATACCTTCACTAAAGACAAGCAAGTCTCCAATTATTGGTGCATTTTCCTGGTGATGGTGGTCTGATAAGCAGCAAAGTACTGATGACGAATAACCAAGCAAAATCAACACACCCAAAATTGAGCAGTTGATATACCGTTCTCAAGTGCCAGAGATTTGAGAAAGAAATTCCGTTTAAGATGAAAATATTTTGAAATTTCTAATTGTACAGTCAATAACTCTGGCAAGGTCTTCAGGGCCCCATATGCTGAAGCTCACATCTTTATTGCAGTTCTGGTCACTGATAATATCCAAGTCTTTCCTGCTTTCTTTCTCTGCTAATTTTTCTGCACTGCATCCCAATACTTTTCCCATCTCATTATCTGGTCTCGCAGATGTAGCCAAGGTACCATATATTCTATTGACAGACATGCAAAGCTCATGGAACTTGGGTTCCCTGAACAAACTTTTAATGTCCTGAAAGGCACTTTCATTCTTAGTCAATTCATGAGAATGCTCAGCTTTGAAGAAAACTGCTGATTTCATCTCTTCTGCAACTTTATGTATAGATAATAAATTGCAATATAGATGACGTGCTTTGGCCAAATTTATACAAAGTCCCTTATCCTCAAGTTGATGGAGTTGGTTCATGTTCGCAATTGCGAATCTTCCAATGAAAGTGAAGAAGTCAGGGAAGTTCATGCCTGCAGTAAGAAAAATGTCAATGAGCTAGATGCGCAGGAATACTGAAGGACAGAGACTAACAACCATTACCTGTATTTGCAGCAAGATTTCGTTGACAGAGGCCTTCAAAATCGTCACAGATATCTCGTATGTCTTCTATGTATTCTTTTGCCTCATTATAATCTTTCACTAAGAGACTCCACTGAAAATTAAAAAGAAAAAATCAACAACTTATCCAACTATTCCTTGTATTGATATTCATACTGCTCAAGGAAAATACCACAAGCACCACTTTTACAGACAGATATCAACATCAAGTGGCACAGAAGAAATTCAAGAGTCAATTGACCAGGTTTGTGTGTGCCATTTGTTGCATGCTCATGGGCAACTAACAAAGTCATACTAGACAAGTTGGTTTCAGTCCAAAAGCTATTATAACACCTTAAAAGGCATTCTGATCCTCTTAATACAACCAAAATTCAGAAATACTCTTTCTTACCACCCAAAAAAGGTTGTGAGCGTTGAACCAATTGTGGTTAATGGAAATAGTGTCCTCCTGCACCAAATCAGAGAGAGTGATATTAGAATCTCAAATCTAGCAAGCAATCCAGATGGTACTAAATGCCAACATAGAAGGACAAATACTACCAAATGTTTGACAAGCACACATCTACTATTTCAGAAACAGGATATCATGCACTGAACCATTCAAAAATAAGAAAACAAGGGGATTTACATAAAATGAGAAATATTCAGCTGAACGGACTTCAACATATTTGAGCTGACAATCTAAATTGTTGAGAAACTACCTAATGGAACACACTCTGAGGTGGCACACATGAACATGGATGAGTATGAGATTCAGAGTACCAACACGCTTAGCCAAATAATAAGGGGTATTTTTTAGCATGGAAAAAGAAACAAATCCAGGAAATATCAACAATGATGGGGAATGAACTGCACAGCCACGTAGTCAGGCTGTTTTGGGTCTGGTTTTCAGATTTGAAAGAAGCTCCTGTCTTATAGTGTCTTAGGCTACATGCAGCTACCACAGCCAAGGGTTCGTATGGGGATTTTTCATGAAGAGAAAAGAAAAGGAGAGAGAGATGGGATAGCTAGGCATGGGAAAAGCTGAGGTTTTATCAAAACAAAGACAAGGAGAGATGACCAATACTCCAGTAGAAGCATCATCACTTGCATTGAACCCACTGTGCATGACCCAGCGAGGATGCCTACATGTACATGGATATATCGGTATCTTCATTAGGCTGATAAAAAGTTTGACAATGTTATCATAAGCTATTACTGAGTATCTGCACTTTTGATAGATTAAGGAGGTCCTTGCCATGTTTTTGTTCATCATTCTCATGACCTTTAACTTGCAAATACTTTAAACCAAAATATCATTTCCCACCACGATAGCTTTTATCCCAGATACACCACCATGAAACTGGAGGATTTTTTCATTCAGGAAGAGACCCATGTTGACAACAACAAGAACAAACTGAGATCCGAATTCTTACATGCACAGTTTTTCACTTCCATTTTGGGATGGAGCCATGCCAGATTTATTAGATGGAAATGAGATTTATCATTTAAGGCATTCAAAAACAAGCTCACAGACTTGCAGAAGAATTAGAAATCAACAATAAGTTTTACACGGTCACAATTCACAAACAAGATCCAGGAAGAAGAAGATTATCAAATAGGTGAAGTCACCTAGAAGAAGTAATCATGCATAAGAAAATACATGCCTAAGAGGGAAAAATAAAAGAATTTAAGACTTGATATAAAGACAAACAGTTGCCTGAGAAAAATACCAGATTATGGACTTGATGATACCAGCCGCTAGGCACAAAAATAACTTCATTTTTCTCTTGAGTACACCTCATCCAAACGGTCTGCAGAAACATATTATTTAGCATCTCTAGATTTAAAATCTACAAAAAGTAGAACATAAAAAAAAAAGAACCAAGATACCTTTCTAAAGCCTGGGAACTGTGTATCAGAAACATCATCAAAAATGTCGTATACAGAATTTTTCAAATTCCTAACAGTAAATCACAGGCCCAAAAAAATGTAGGTTATAAGAAAAAGGCACATGACCAATGTTACTTGCATAAACTATCAGAAAAATGTTAAAAAGTGTGAAACTAGCTTATAACATCTTCTGCAAAGTGTCTTTACTTGGATGTTTTCACAAATATTTTTCAACAATTAAAAAAATCACCTAATACGTCTTTGTTAAAAACTTTCATTTGTTATCCTTCACGATAATGTTAGGATATGCCATAAATATGTCATGAATGTGCATGTTATAGACATATCACATAATTGTGTATACCAATTCAGACCTCTGCATGAAAAGCTGACTTAGCAAAGATCCATGGTCATCCCTCTTTAACCAAATTGATGTCATTTTCGTATTTCAACACAGGTAGAATGAAACAAACGGCAGCAAAGGAGTGTCTATGTGCATACTGACAAATCACATGCTATCATATTCAACAGGTGCTTTGTTATTTGATTAGATGTGCTTGTTGAGTAACAAGTGATGTAGGATAAGAAGCGTACCTATCAAATATAAGGTGAGATTGTAATGGCGACAGAAAATGCCAGACTTTCTTTCCGCAAACATTTGCTGACCAGCTATAAGACCTGAATACATCAGCATGCAAAGGAGTCCAAGTCCCTATGCAACAAAAGCAAATGTAGTTATCTGCACATTGGATTCTCCAGAAAATTCTAAAACTGTAGATAAGAAGCATTTTAGCAGATTGTAAAATAAAGCAAGCCGTGGACTAAAAAAAGAGGAACATGAACAACTAACTTTAAAAAATGCAAAAGCTCTCATCCAGCATAAAATAAATGTATAAAAACTCATTAAACTTGAGAACTGAGTAGATCTTATATGGTAAAATGCTTCCATGCCAAACCTGTTACAATATTATATAATAAGCCTTCATATGTTCCTTTGTATTAAATTTCCATAAAGTTCACATCAAGTTGCTATTAATGCCAATGCTTATTCTAAGTTTCTAACAAAAGTTACGTGGGAAAAATAGTGATGGAAGATCCTTTGCAGATCTACATAATATACAACAAAAACCTCAGATGATTAATGTGAATTAACTCTATTCTCAGACATCAGGCACAGATTAGATGCTTTTCCATAAGAAATTTTCTAGGGGACAGTTCCAGAAGTTTGATGTGATGTAACTGCATTCACATCCCAACATTTGACATGTTGGAGAAATGAGAATCATCAACAACTCCCATTTCCCATAACCAAATTCATTTTGAGAGAGAGAGAAAGAGAGAGAGAGAGTAGGGAAAGCTCTCTCCTGATTTAAAAATTCTCAGAAAAGTTATTATCTTTTGCCCCAGGGATAATAGATAGTGATGATTTTTTACAGAAAAGTCTGAATATCCTAAGCAAGTAGAAAGCTGAATAATCAACACAAATGTGAAAGTTCATATCATGGAAGGTGAAGATGTTCGAATTTTGAAATATGTAGTCAGTGACACTTGTGGCATTTTTACATCCATTCCCCCTATTGACCTCAGTGAACACTGTTTAGGAATGACTAAAATCATATAGTGCTTGCAAAAGCACACATGAGCATGTGTGTGTACGCACAAGTTTCTATTATCATTATTTGTTATTTCAGAAAAAAAAAATAAAAAAGGAGTTAAAAATGACAAAAGCATATAAGGAGAACAACAGCAAAGAGTAAAAAATGATGTGAAGCAGCATACCTTTACAACCCATATACACAAAGCGGTAGTCAGAGCAGTTTAGTTCATAAGAAGCATCACTGTTTGTGTCTTCATGCATATGATAACTATCTAGGTACATGTTCAGCCAATCATCCAAGAAAAAATGTGGTGTAGCATATGCTACATAGGTAGGGTACTCCTGCAAACACAGCAATTATTAAAAAAATAAAAATGTAAGAGACAGTAATTTTTTATCACATCAAAAGAAGGGGCTAAACGTATCCGGTTCTGTAAGCACATCTGAAGAATGGTCAATCATCACAAACAGAAAAAAGCAACATCCAGAACCCAAATGACATGTTCAAACGGCAAGATAAAATACCTTTTATGTTGACCAGTAGTTACATAATCTCATTCATATAATTTAAACAATTCGCAAGTGTAACAGGCTTAAAGAAGCTTTTTCTCACATATGGCATCCATTTTCTCGAAAAATAAAGTTATACAAATGATATCCTATAATCAGAAAGAAGAATAGATCCAAGTTATCTAACACAACTATAGCGGACTCTAAAATACCCTCTGTTTGCTCAAGGATTTACCATTTGTAATAAAAAATCACCAAACTAGTTGGCCTACATTTAGACTTTTCTGTCATAATTAGGCTCAGAAGCCAAGCTGATTCAGTTCTTTCTTTCATAGAAAAGTTAATTAGAACTGTCTCCTATTATTATGGAATGTTTATTAGAAATCAAATATCATGTACAATGTTTAGCTTAACATAACACCCTATGCCACCAAAGATAATTCAAATGACCCGCAAAACTTGTCAACTTAAAGTATAAAACGCTACCTTAACAAAGTGCCAATCTTTCAAATATAGAAGTGATTCATTGCCATCTTGTTCAAGAAGTCTCTCCCAGTGGCCTATGAATTCTGAAACAGACATTTCCTTCCTCTTCTGATCTGTGAACTCTCTTGTTCCACAATCCGCGACCTATACAAAGATAGCAGTTCATGCAAATAGTATCACTGACCTTCAATAACTTTATATTGACAACCATATTATCATATATTCTCGTTCATTATCCAAGTTTGAATATTTATTGTATTTTTGAAGAGAAAAAGAATAAACTGCATTATGTGAAATAGATCTTGGTAGTAAGAAAAGCGTTGCATATTCAGACCTCAGAGTAATGTTATATTCCATAACAGAGAGTTCCACCGTCTAATTAAGCAAGGGGGGTGGAAGAATTATCAATAGTCAATACATACAATCAAAGTCCGTAAATGTGGTGGGGTGAAAGAGTCATCAATAGTCAATACATATTATCGAAGTTCATAAATGTCATCTTTCATCTAAAAAAGATGACAAAAGAAAGAAAGGGAAGCGTTTTCATTTAATAGATCGCATCACGCTCACATACTCATAAAAATTCTCAACTAAAAGATGGCATCTTACCGGTTCTAGAAAACTATTCATGCATGAAAGAATAAGCATTTAAACCTCAGCAAGCAAAACTCAATGGAAATGTAGCTCAACAGAAATTTAACCAGTAGTTGCACACGCCCGCAAGCATTTTAAAATGGAAGCCATGCTCGGAATCCTATCAATACTCTTTAAACAGAAAATGAAAAATCACCACAGAATAGACATACCCACAACAAACTTTTCAGCACAGAATATAACCAAAAGGCTTACACCAGGATATTTCTTACCACTCTTCTGGAAGACTGGAAATTACTCAGAAAGATTGCAAGGCGTAAATTAGTAACCAATCAAAAACATAATACATCAAGCTAAGGGCATGGAACACGGTGAAAGAAGAGAAAACTCACCTGGACTTTAGATTTCCCGAAGTGGGTAGAGAAGAAAGCAAGATTGGGCTCGCCATTTGGCTTTACCCAATCCTTGCAAGCCTGCCATCCATCCATCAAACCTGTCAGGAGCACTGGCTGATTTCTCTTCATATAGTTCTCGACGAAATCATGGTAACTCAGTTGCTTAGCGTCCAATCTCTCTATCTCCCCGACAATCTTGACAACCATTTTTCTCCAATGTTTGGAAATTCACACATCAGAGATCGGCGGCCGAGTAAACGGTGTAGCCCTCCGGAACCATTTTATTGCGTCTGGGGCTGACACCCGGTGGGACTTCTCGGCAGGCTGCGGACACCACGACTGGACCCAGACGTTGTCAACTGGTCGGACCAGCAGCGTCAGGCCCAAGCCGCAGGGGAAAAAAACACATTTATTTGAGAAACCACATCAATTCATTTTGAAACACACGTTTCTAATAATAATAATCCTAATGAAATGGAACACTTACGTTTGATAGCCTCAAATTATTTGAGATGACAGATTTGTCTGAATTTTTTTTTTTGTATAAGACACAAAATAAACAAACACCATACCTACCGCCAAAGATAGGATTTGAGATCTTGATTTGCTCGGAATCAATGGGATTTAAGAATTATTGTTCTCGTTCTTTGAAAATCGAAATTGTATTATCAAACAGATTTTTGGTTCAGGAATTATATGCTCATTTCAGAATCAAAATTTCATTATTATGATTCCACCTTGAAGGTTGAAATTATAATTCCAGATTGTAGAAATTTTTTGACCTTTCTTTAAAGTACAAGGCATAAAGATTTTAATTCACAAATTTTGGAATTTTAAGCCTTTTCTCATCAAGCAGGTCATTTTTAATTCTACAATCAAGAATTCCAAACTATCAAACATAAATGGAAACGGGAACTGAAATATTCATTTCAGGTCTGAGATCCTATGGATCTCAAATCATTTTAGGTTTGAAACGTATGCCGCCTTTGGTATTTCCACTATGGTTTCTAATGTCCTTTCTTACGAGTGATCGAGGAAAATAAACGATCTTTTACTCATGTCCGTGTGCTCGTCAGCCTATGCATCGTGAAATCTGATTCTCCTTATGATCTCCAAGAAGAAACATCTAAAATTTACCATATTATCGCCTTTTGAAAATATCAAGATAACTTCATTCTATTTTCCCAAATTATGGAGAATACTTGTGGTGAAAATCAAACGCATGGTAGCTTGGAAGACCAGTTAGTTGTGGAGATAAGAACTTGAGACTCTTGGCAACATCTGCTAATTGAAACGGCTGGATGGCTAGAATATTTGACCTGGTTGTCATAATTAAGAAGAGGCTTCAGGTTCGAATACGTAGAAGCTATCTCCCGACCTTGACAAGTCGAAACACATACATCTTCAAGATTGTGCTCAATCCGAATGGAATTTTCATGGCCCAGGGAAATTATCTGAGTTCTATGATCTATCCTGCATTATGGAAAAGAACAATTGATACACTGCATAACCGGAAAACTGGGAAAGAATAAAAAAAAAAAAATCATCCCATGCCCTTTACTAAAGATCCTCCAAAATCGTCGTGTAATCGAGGAACAGATTAAAAAGCCCAGATAAGTCGGAGGAACTGCCAATTGGTTTTATTGCAAAGTTACACAGGACTAATGTCACGAAAGGTCATTGACTACAAACTGTGTCAAGCAATTTCTCAGCTTCAGGAGCCACCTCTATGTTCTCCATCTTCAATCTTCGACGCATTGCTGGACTATTTTTCCCAGCAACAAAGTAAGTTCGAATCAACGACTCGTAAACTGCACTGTCAACACATTCAACCTTCTTCAGAATCTCAAAGAAGTTTTCAGCCCCATCTACATCCTTCTGCTCTTCGAAATATGTCATAACTGCCTCCACTGTTTCTTTGGTTGGCAACCATTTAACTTTTACACTCTTCCTTGATGCAGAAATTGCATTTTCAATGCACTTGACTACCTCATCGATTTGTTTAGTTCTTAAATAGTAATCAGCAAAAATCTCCCATGTTTTTGTGTTAGGTGCCGCACCTCGCTTTCTTGCTCTCTCGCGCATTGCCTCTGCCTTCCGTAGTCTATTGGCTTTTGCATATGCACCAATCAAGACATTAGGCAATCTAATATCATACGTTGAACAACCAGCTTCCCACTCCTTGAAGCAGTTCTCTGCACCTGATATATCACCAAGCTTAACCAATACCTGTATCATGTTGAGATAGCTCAGATTGACTGTTTTCGGGAATGCCAACTTTAGAGATCGCCAGACACGGTATACTTCCACTAAATTACCCGTTCTACCATAGAGTGTGATCAGATACTGGAATGCAGGAAGACAGTGAAGATCCATTCTATTCTCGAGTTCTTTCAGTGCCTTCTCTGCTTTATCATTCATACCTGCATCTACATATATGGAAGCAAGATTGCTGTAAGTAGTCCAATCAGCACCTACTCTGCCATCTCTCTTCATCTCATCCAATACTCTCTCTACTCCAGGAATGTCACCAACAGCAGCAAGACTCCTCATCCACACGTTGTATGAGAATACATCTGGCATAACCTCATTGGCTTTCATATCTTGAATTACTGCCGGAATCTTTTCAGGCTTCCCAGTCTCTGAGTAGAGGGTCATCAGGCTATTATACTCCATGGGGCTAGAAGCAAAATTAAGCTCCTTCATCTTCTCCAAGAGAGCTTCGGCATTTTCAGTCATTTTCTCCTTGCAATAACAGTTAAGAAGAGCTCCATATGAAAGATGGTTTTTTGATGGTTCAGGCAGATCCATAAAATATTTCTCAGCAGCAACAATCCCCTTGGTTTTGGATATAAGATCTAGATGAATTGCTTGATCACTCACAGTCAAATTCATACCCCTCCTGGTGGCTGTTTCCAGAAGCTGCACAATAATAGACAATGAGTATTAATATTTGAAGAAAGAAATGCTACGGAGAATAATTCTGTGTAATTGTAAGCTATTGACGGAAGAACCAGACATCAGGGAAAATATTTGGTAACCTTTACATAAATGTCATCAGGTTGCAACAAGTTGCACAAAATATCACTAGATGCTTGTGGGACAATTACAGCATAAAAACGATAATCTATAAAAAAAACTGTGCTCACCATTCACCATCGTTGAAAGGAGGGAAATAATTTGAGCCAACAAATAAGCGACTACTATTAAAAACACACACAAGGCAAGCATTTTTCATAAGAGGAAAACTCACACAAGATTTTGTCTGTTAGGTCAAACAAGAAATCAACCTTACCACAGGCTATCCACCACTAGAAGAAGATTATCAAGGAACCAACATTAACACACTTTTAAGTTGTATTAAAAAAATTACATGAAAATTTTTCACTTCACAGCATATGCATAGTTAGTTTGAGAGGCAGAACAAATAAAAATTCCAAATCAGAAAAGAACAAGCATGCAATTTTCCCAGAAATAATAACCCACCTTCACAACAAACTATTAGACTAAATGGCCAAGGCTAACAGTCATTTTATAATTCAGAGACCAGTTTAGTACATAGCATCACTAATCGCTGGGTTACTACTGGAATTTTAAAACGTCCTTGTCCATGAGTCTTTTTTACAGATTGACAGATGTAAGTTCTATCCACTCAATATCACACTCGAACTTCACTAAAAGGCTTTACATTCACCATCCAATGCCTTAAGGGGGTGTTTCCCTCGAATTTTGATTCTAGGATTAAAATTCTAGAAACAAAATTTCATCTCAAACTAGAATTGGAATGAAAATCCTTGTTCTAGTTTCCCTTTGTGTTTGATAGTCAGGAGTTTTGATTCCAAAATTGAAAATGATGTGTTTGATAAAACAGGAACTAAAATTTTAGAATTGATGAATTAAAACCACCATGACATATGCCTTAAAGAGAGATAAAAAAATTCTAAAATTCTGGAATCATAATTCCACCACCTAAGGTAGAATCATACTTCCAAAATTCTGATTCAAGAATAAGTTTATAATTCCTGAATCAAAACTTTTGTTTGATACCGCAATTCCCATTTCATAAAAAATAATAATTTTAATTCTAGAAGTCTACAATTCCAGCCTCATCAGTCTTCAAACACCTCTTAATGAATTCATCTTCCATACACCTCGGTGTCAGTCAACAGGCTTGCAGTTCCATAATTCTCATCTGGCAAGCATAATAGTGATAAAGGAAACATTATTTCCTTTTGTTCAACAAGAAAAAATATCATTTTAACGCCAAGTTATCTTTTCAAGAGAGCTTCACGGTACGGTAGCTGTTTGTTATGTCTTGAGTCTCAGCACATCTAACAGTTGTCCAGATAGGGTTCTGTCCATCCTTATCCAGACAATCAAATAAATATGTGCATAACTGTGATAAATCTTAGCACTCGCTCAGGGCTTCAAGGTGCATGTGTACAGTTAGACAAAGACATTGACCTACTGATTTTTATGCTCACATGAGATGCATATTGGAGGCTTAATGTCTAAATGTGAAACAACCTCATTTATCCCATTTTCCTTTTTCCACATACTCTATCACCTAACCCTCAGTCCATTCTTACGTTTCCGTACCCATCGGTTTCTCCCTTGGGCTAGAATCCCCTTATGAGATTTTTTTCTTTTTCACTTCCTTTGTATCTCCAACATTATTCTACTTCCTTGTACCCTTTCATAAGCATGATATTTTAAAAACATGCAAGTTTAAACTTTTTGACATAATGTATAATTCTCTTATATTTCCTTTTACATCACAAGTATTGCAGCTTCTGGCGCACAATGTAGTGAGCAGGCTTATTACATTTTCTCGATCTCTGGTGTATCAGAACACCCAGTAGAAGTACTCGATAGACAAAGAAACGAAAAGAACAAAACTTCAACATAGCTCCTGATGGAAATGATTTTTTCTTTAAAAAAAATTACCAACCCCAAAGAAAAGAACAGCCTAATCATTCTTAAGAAAGAACGATAAACAAGATTAAAGGAGTACATCCATAGCAGATGAGCAAGCCCAAACAGACACCATCATTCCCGTTGACATTCCATAAAGCCTAAACAACCAGACAAATTCTAAAAAAAGTAATCAGCAACAGAAATGCAGCGTGTCGACCAAGATCTCTTAATGTATCATCTGAAGAACAGAACGAGAAAGAGAAAGAGGGAAACGGGAAAAAGAAAACCAAAGCAAAGAAAGTTATATAAGGCGATGCACCTTGAGGGCAGGGTTGAATAGTTTGCGTTTCCTGAGATCCTTCACGGATTTGCCGACGTCCCATTTCTTGAAACGCCTGGAATCTTTCAGCCACTTGTTGATCTCCCCACCAACGCTCCTCTCAGAGGTCCCTCCCTTGAACAGCCTACGGTAGAGAGCCTCCCTCACCAGCCTCGCCGTTGGCCTCGCTAGCTTCTCTGTGGCCTGTGCCGCCATCGCAAAGCTCTCCCTCTCCCTCCCACTTGGGGTTGCCCATTTAAACTTGCAATAAATCGTCCTTGTCGGGAAAATATCGGACGAAATTAACTAAATAAAGATTACTCGGAGAGTCAGAGTAATAATTTTCAGCCTTCTTTTTTTTTTCAGATATTCTGCTCTGGGCAAAGACGCCTCTACCAAATACACTATAATTTTCATACAGAGATACATTTGAAAATTCATCAAATTAATTGCACTATTTGTTGCATTGTGCTAAAAACACAAATATTTCGTTCCTTTTTCAGATTTTTGTACAGAGTGATCCAAGTCACCAAATACACTATGTATCATTCTTCAATTAGGTATTTACTAGCCGTGTATATGTCAAAATCACTTGTTAGAATTTATCTCCAACCATAAGATTACCTTCATATGAAAAAGTAGGGATTACTTGAGTCATGAAAATTTTATAAAAGAAGACACTCAACGCACTCGAACAAAAGGCAAAGCAAATTCAAGTTTCAAGGTTTCCTCTTTACATACTTGAACTGTGGAATACGTCCAAAAAAAATAAAATAATGGTTAACATATTTTCTGTCACTTACTCAAAACGCCATTTGAAAGTGACATCCAAACATGACCTAAATGTTCTCACATTTAACCACACATTTATCTTTGAGAAGTCACTTGCTTCCATACATTGGACAACATTTTTTTTTGGACAACATTTAAAAAAATGTGTTGCAAAAACAAATTTTATGAGGTAACTAAGATGCCTCAAATGGCATAGCGTAGCAGGTTATGCTAAGGGCTTGTATAAAGACAGGTCCCTAATTTGATTCTCATGAACACTATGTTCCTGTGTCTTAGTGTTTAAGGTGGTAGAACACGATTGCTTTCGTTGACACCAACTGCAGTAGAATTAATACCTCTTGCTCACCTGAAAGAGGTAACTAAGACAAGCTTAGTTATGTCTTAAGGGGGGTTGTAAAACCAAGCGGTAAAGCGGGTCACACTCAAGGGGTCTAAGGTTCAAATCCTGTGTGCTACTTTTTTGGACCGCAAAAAATAAAGTGCAACATACAAGTTGAAGGATATAGGGTACGTCCACTTTGGCTCCTAAGTAACAGAAAACCTTAATTGTATAAAGGTTTACCACGAGAGCTTTATATAGAAAAGCAGCTTCCCTTAAGTAAACGTTAAGAAAAAAAAAAAAAAAACCCAAGACAAGCTTAGTTTAGCTTTTTTATTTTTGATTTCACAGGCTCCATCGATGCTGCCAGTATCAAAATCCATCTTGTTTCAGAAACCGGAAGAAATTATTCTAAATCAAAATTTAAACTAGTTTTCCTGTTATTTTGTTCAAATATTCTGCTGATTTAGGGAAGGATCGGCTGATATTGCTTAAATCGATTTTATATCGTCCGATATTTGAAAAAGCCTTGTCTTCTGTGCTCTTACCTGCATCTTTCATTTTGTTATTGTTATAATACATTGGTCTAGGCAAGCTTTTGTTGCAGTTGCAGATACAGTTCAATATGCACCAACATTGATAGCACTGGTCTTCAATACACTTGTGGTCAACAATTTTTTTAGTAACCACCAAAGATTGAGCATTTCCTTTTTCAGTTTTCATAAAGTATTATTTGCTACTGTGTACAAGTGAGAGTCTTACATGGCTTCATCTCACAAACCCCTAAAAGTCAAACTCAGAGGCCATTTGACAACGAAAGAATTGTGTTCCTGCAACAACTGTTTTTAAAATACACGGTACACTTCGTTTGGTTCTAGAAAACGTTATGCAAGTAATTCAACAAGTAAACATTAAACATAACATATTATATTTTATAAAACAAGAATAAGGTGCTTTTTGAAACATACATTATAGGAATATGTACTTTAACGATATAAAATCTTCTTACCAAACATTCTCTCATAGCCTCCACACAAAAGCACATGGTAAAGAACTTATCGACAAAGTGTGTGCATTTTTAATATAAGACAGGAGAGGAAAAAACGGGAAGAACAAGTCTGGTCACGCTGCTAAAACTGGGGGCTTGGTGGAGAGGAGCTATGGGGGAGGCGGCGAACCGGCAGTCAATCACAATTTCCCAAAGTACTAAGTGTAGTGTGGAGCACAAATCTCCATCAAGTTGCAGAGACTGTGGTGGAGCATGCACCGTCTCGTCAACTTGTGATTTCCCTGTTAAACTAATAGCTGAAAACATGAAAGCAGCCGGTGTCTCTGTATTATCCACGGAGACATCGGATAAAATTGGAACGATAACAAGAAGATTAGAATCGCCCCTGCACAAGGATGACACACACATATCCCTCTCTCTCTCTCTCTCTCTCTCTCTCTCTTTTCCAGTTACCCATGTGGTGTTCGACCAAGGTTTCCTGCCCCAAGCGCAATACAATTATACAGCAGACAGGAAAAGCACTGCGGGAAAGATATTAAAACTTAAAGAAACTTAAAGATGCAGGCGTTTTTTAAAAATATCTATGCGGTCCTTATAGAAAAGAATCCAGTACTTTAAATATGAAGCTTGTTTCAACACAACAATGACATGGCCCAAACACCAATCTCAGGGGTACAGAACAACCAGAACATGGTGCGCTAAGCATGTGGGTTGGCAAGTCGGAAATGGATAGACAACTGGGCACTTATGCTCATCATTAAGAGGGGAAGAAAGAAACAAAGAAAAGAACCATTAGCATCCTGATGAGGAAATGGCCAGATGCTTAAATAATATCTGACTGTGAGTCCAAGTCCCAGTTGTTAAAGCTCTTATCAGACTCATGAATTTGGTCATGGAAGACATACGTATCAGACAAAAAAATTAAGAACCTTCGTTTTGTCACTTGTGGTTGTTTACTAACTATTTCTTGGCAAACGTATCCTTTAGCATGGTTCACGGTTCAGAGACTGACAGCCGGAGCATGGGGTGGCCCCTAATGTCTCACAAGTTATGGACCTTTTGCCCGACTATGGAAGGCCCTGAACGAAAAATCCAAAAACCACATATCCGTGCGAGGAATCCTATTACAGGCTTTATATCATACTAAATATGCATCATGCAGATATAGTCATGGACGTAGTTTTGATAAATGAAGCAATAGCTTAAGAGGAAACTGACGGCCAACCCAGAACCTACAACTATCAACCATTAAATCTAGGCCAAAACAGGCTTAAGGAGTAAGAAAAACTGTTAAATGGGTCATATCCCTCTCTCATTCACCATCTCCTCCCCAAAAGCCAGTTGGATCATGCTTCTGTAACATGTGCACAATGAAAAATCCAAAACTATGGGAACACGACTTATAGTTGTCATAAAACTTGGTGAAGCAGAATCCTTTTGGTGACAAATGCATCCTTACAGCACTTGATGTTATCAACGGAGAAGAGAAAAACCAGAACACGATAAAAACCAAGCTAAAAGCCATGAATGAATTAGACAGCATGTTCAGATACAATTTGCAAAAGTTGGTAAATCAATAAAGCAATATAGGAGGAAGTAAAAATGTCACGCGAGCCTCAATTCATATTCACCAGCCATGGTTATGTATCTCACCCAAGGAAGGGCTTGATATCCACTCTTTTCAATGATTTTAAGGTACCGAACCTACAACATCAACAACAGGAAAAAAAAAAGATTAAACCATATTTCAAACAGATGGACAAAGAATCAGAATCATTTTCCATGATTTTGAACAGATTAGCAGATCATTCAGCTCCATTATCACCAACTTTTTTCTCAGATTATTAGTGGTGTTTATAATTTTACACTACTCCATGAACACTTAAAACTTTCATCAACCAGTTTGCTGGATGAGTCATGGCCAAACACCACTGATTACACACGAATACACAGAAACAAATATTCCTATATCAGTTCAGGAACATCCATGCACATGCACACATACAGAGGCATGAGAAGAGATACCTAGAAATAGAAACTATTGTGCTTCAAGCCATTTATATTTTCCCTATCTTCCTGGATGTGTGAGATGGGGATAAAAGAACCAATTTAAGAGAAATCAACACTTAGATGGATCATCACAAAGTCAAGACAAAAGAAATACAAGAATGTCAATATTTTGAATATATGGAAATATTTACTTGAGATATTCATAAAGTTGGGTTGCCAACAGAGGCCGTACTATCAACAATACATGGTTATATCTGATTTTAAATTTGTTCAGGAGGTTGATGTTTAACTGTTATAAAAACGCAGCTGCTCTTTTAACCTTACTTCCTTTGAGAAGGTTCTGAGTATATCAAGCAATTATTTAACTGTACACTTCCCAAACATTGTTCTAGCCGGTTTGACGATCCTATAACTGTAGGACTACACACGATATTGAATCCAACTCTAACTGGCACACAATAAGTGCTTATCATGGCTCTGGGTGATTCTGCAAGCAGGAAATTGAACACTATCAATAACAATAATTTGCCAAATTGTGAGAGTCATATGAATGGTTACTCCATGATTGGGATGAGCACATCTTTTTCCCTTATTCTGGTAAAGTTTTTCCTTCACTGATCATGTCCTTAGTAGAAAAATTAGTGAACTAGATGTGGCATTTTAACAAGGAACTAATAAATGCTTGTATGGAAATAATGAAACACAATTTACTGAGGTATGTCTTCTAAATAATGAATAATTTCTAACACCATGTTTGAGTAGTAATTGTCCTGCTATCTATATCTTTCCTGCCTGTTCAATATTTGCTATGTTATCATGCAGAAATAATCAGAGGAAATTCTATCTCCATTGAAAAAGTTGGAGTACCTGTGCCTTCAAGTCGGTGGAAGAAGATGTTGCTCTACATATACAACTATAACATACTCAATCTTGAGAAGCTAAGAACCTCGAGTCAATAGGCTCATGGAAACCAACTTAGTTCATTTCAGAATAATTATATAACCATTAAAAACATGAAATAAAATCCTCTCGAGATGTATCCATGGATTATTGTCCACAATTCGTGAGGTCAATAAGATACCAACAAGAGGCAAAATCCACACAGGGACAAGAAAAAACCTGTATTCCTGAGACTGTGAAGTATGGAATCTCAAACTTCACACGAATAGGAGCCTTTTTCTCTGGTGTTGCTTCTTCTGAAGTTATACTTGGCAAACTGAACTCTGCACGCAACATATACTCCTAGACGACCAAATAAAAGATCAATGTAAAACTAAAATGAGAACTTAATATTGCAGATGATTACATGGAAAAAAACCTCCAAACAGAGCCTAGAACAATGTGATTCAACCAAACATAACACACCTTTCCACCAGGAAATGACTTTATTTTCCATACAAATGCATCATTTTCAGGAGCATATGAAGCAGATCCCATAGAAGTCCGTACATTAGGGTTGGTGGCATCTGAGGGCACAGGAAGCTCAATTTCAACATTTGTTGCAGTGCTGCAGACAATCATTCCAGCAATACCATGAAGCAATCAGGATTGAATACTAGAACCAAAAGAGAATGCAAGCAAGAACTATCAAAGAACCTACCTACGTTCCTTGAATTGACTCCTGGCCTTAACCATGAATTCTATTCGGCTTCTTGAATGCCTCTCTACTTGAGCTTCCACCCATATCAAAGGTTTTACCTAGAACAGCTAACAGTTCAAGTTTCATGTGCAGGGGAAGGAAAGAGAGAGGGAGAGAGTGAGGGAGGGAGAGACAGAGGGAGAGAGGGAGAGAGAGAGAGAGAGAGAGGGAGGAAGAGAGAGAGAGAGAGAGAGAGAGAGAGAGAGAGAGAGAGACACCTGAGTGCTAAGCCTGTATGTCATCAGATCGAAAGATCCATCAGGAGGTATAAAGGATATTGTTCGGTCATTCTCAAAACGAGCCAAACGCACACATCTAGAAAAAAGACAAACTATGAGGTTAGAAATTTATGTTCCTTGTTATCTACTGAAACAAACATGCATGAGCCAAAATAGCTCTTAAGGAAAAGGAAAGGAGGGAAAAAAAAAATCTACATACTGGTGGAACTTTATGTCATCCAGATCAATTGCTTTGCCCTTTGTCGTTCGACCTTGAGCCTCCAAAAGTACACGATCATTCAGCCCTAGCTTACACTCTGGCATTCCACTGAGAAAATAAGGATACATTAGTTCTTGTTTAGACTTGCAAAGGATGGAGAGAAAAGTGGCACTTGTTATATGCTGACTATTCAATTAAAATTGAAAGTACTCTCAAATAAGCCACTGTCTATTCCTTTGTACAGCACAGATATATGCATAGACATATATGCACCCTCTTCAGGATAACATATTTGACAGAGACACTATTCTGCAGAAACAATCTCACTCATTTCTTAAAGCAGCAACCAGATGACCTTCACTAAGATGCATAGTGATATGATATATCCTCCAACAACTGTAAGAGGATCTTCTCTAACTTGGCAGATAAAAGAAGTGCTATGAGAAATCCAAGCACCACAGACAGCCCGACTGCTGCGACTCATTGGTAAGGGACATACATGGGTCTCTGCAATGTGCAGATTATGCATAAGTTTCCGCTCCAGCTCCCCCAGCACATAAGAAAGAGTCATATGTGAAAAGGTATTGGTTTGCAGAGATACTTTGGGCTTGACTCGGATGTGTCTAATACAAAGTCACCAATGGCTAACTGGAAACAAATGGCTGGAAAGAGAAGGATAAAAGGCTTGATGCTTATGATCCAGGCTATGATCATCAAATGTCTCAAATCTCATCGAAAAGGAAAAATTATAATGTTTTCTTTTTCTCAGGTTACATGAAAAAGAAAAATCGTTACATTATCTATGAGGGAAAGATTGGAAGATGCCATGCACAAACCAAGAGAATGATATACCTCAAATATGTTCTCATTTTCAAGGCACCAACAACATCAGATCGAATAATCTGGCCATTGCTATTTACAAGTATGTTGACACTTTCCACCACATCCAAAAACACCTGAAATGTGATAGGCTCTAAGAGCTTAAAATACAGTATCACTAATCAAATTTAAACAAATACTCATAGAGGAAATAGAAATTAGACCCACTTCATTTTTCTTGTATCTTATTCCCTCACTGCGCCATGATACAGCATTAGTGACAGCCATGGGAGGGCGTTGCATGACTTCCATCCTATAAGCATCCGTTTTGATAAACTCACTAAGAATCTTTGCCTCAGTATACTGAGGATAGCCAAAATCCATCATTTCATCAAGCAATTCATACTGCAAATAGGACCCAAATCAGTACATGCAAAGCAAGTGTGCTTCTGTAGGAAATGTGTGGAGCATCTATCATGTATTCATGTTTAATACTTCCAATTTTAGCTTGACTTGACATGGCAGAATTGCAGATACAGCTCAAGTTTCATGTATATATAAACAAGTTAACATTCCTAGTGAGAATGTACCTTTTTTGTATAGTTTTAGAGGATGATGAAGATAATAAAGAAAAGGGCTTACCACAACAACAAAATTATCTCTAAGAGATTCTTCTTCTAACTCCTCAAAGTAATGCTTGAAAACCTAGCACAGTGCAAACATGAACAGAAACGTCAAGGGATTGATCATAAATATTAAGCAAATACACTGTGAGATACAGAATACCAACTCATTTCAAGATGTTCTTGAACTACATTTTCTATATATGGTGTGTCCTTAAAACATTCTATTAAATGAAAGCAGAAAAAATGGAATACAAACTGTGAAATGCGAATGAAGGCTAATACCAAGAATCTAGAAAGAATTTGTATCAAGAAACCTTACATCAACCAGCCTATGCAGAAACAGGAGAAGACTTGCTGCATTACAATTCTGTCTGGCAGCTGTCATGAGATAAACATTATTATGTTGAATGAACATGTATGTAACACCATCATCATAAACAACTGGATTGTGAGAGTCAGGGTCCCCCTGTCATATGTAATAAAGAAAAAAAGAGTACATCACCATAAAGATGTAATTGAATTTGCCTTTTGGAGAGTGAACCTAGTAATCAGTTTAAATTTGTATAAAGAACCAAAGCAGCAAAGCAAATCCAAGAGAATAAAATGAAACAGGAACATAAAACTTTCTGAATGAGTTTGACATATTGTGCCAGAAAATGAAAGAGAACCATAACTACAAATAAGTAAACTAAAAGCAACAGTTACAGGTTACAAGAGGAATGTGTACTTGTATCAAAATCGTTAACCATTCTTTTGCAAAAGTGGACCATGTTAACATGATTGACTAGTTGTTAATCATATCTGCACATCAACATCACACCAGATCATAACCATGATGGGATTGTGTCTTCTACTTCTATGCTTGAGTGCTGAATATACATGTGCAGATAGCAAAATTTTGACACAGATGTCAGTTAGGGATTTTGACCATGATAAGCAGTTCACAGCATCACCTTAGAGACAAGATAATTGTGCACTTATTCATTGTATTTCAAAGTAATCATTATATAGTCAGTAGTAGAAAGGAAGCATAAATTTTTCTAGTATAGAAAATGTAATTCTGGGGAAAGGTAAAACGCCAGTAATGTGCAAGTTTTTTAATGTTTTCTTCTTTTACAATGAGCGGACCACTTAATGTCCCTGCTCCAGATAGGCAACCACGAGTAAGCAACGAGTCAACAACACCACGCGATACCACGACTTATGGGGGCAACACCGTGGACAATGTCCGGGTTCAGAGAAGATTTTCAGAAACAGCAAATGCATGAAATCGACTTTCTTGAAGCAAACCACGCTGTTCTCCTTTTAGCATGCGCTTCTACCGAGATGGTCTATCAGCTCTCAAAAAAGTTTCCTTCGCTATGGCGAAAACAAATATGTACATCATAAGCAAGATCTTAGAAATGAGTAGGACAGAGGTGGTTATTGATTGAGGAATGTTCTCCTGATCAGCAGTAGAGATAAAATAGATCTGAATTCCAGGAAAGCCTCCGACAGCTGGCAAACAAGAGAAGTAAAGACGAAAGTAGAATACTCTAAATCAATATACAGTAGATCGAAAAATATTGAAGAACCAGGGATGCAAATCATGAAGAACAAAATTCAGCATCAGAATTGCAACCGGCGAATCTAGGTGCAGCAAAACAAAAGGAAACGGAACGGAGCACAATTTAGACCATGATGCATTAAAAGTTACCATAGTTTCAATTGCAAATGAGATCCCAATCACAAACCAACAACAAAGATCCAACATATCGAAAGAAACCACCTCAATCTCGCCACTGCCCATCAACTAATCAGCAAAAGAACCTAAATTTTAAGCCAAAAAAAATAACAGAATATCCGCAGAATTCACCTCCTTCTCGATGAGCTTCATGAAAAAACGCTCTGCCTGCGTCGCCGAGACATCTCCGCGGTAGTCGCGCCACACTAACACTCTTCCCTTGATGTCGAGAAGGAAGAGCGCTGAGGTGGCCCCAGCCATTGATCCTCAGAAATTCTTTTCTTTTCACTTCCCTCTACCTCTCCTGCTCGATCAGATCGAAGGAGAAGGGTGTAAAGGAAAGCAACTGCTTTCGATGGCAAAATCCTGATAGACGGGCAGTTCAAGTGAAAGCACCCTCATTGGAACGCCTTCGATCACCCGTCAGTAGAGAAATGGAGCATTAGTAGACGCAGCAAAGAGAGGCAAGCAGCTTCAATCTACGCATGGCCAAACTGCAGAGAGAAAGAGAGAGAGAGAAAGAAGGGGGGGGGGGGGGGGGTCATGAGAGAGTATCTCGTATTTTTTTCACAGTGACTTTTCGTGTTTCTTCATTTGCGCAGAATAATTTAGAGAAGTTTCGTTTAACCGCAGAATGTTTTATCCCCATTCCATGACGGCCTTCTTTGTTCTAAATTTTTGACATAGCTCCTGCTCTCCTTTATAATTATTGCTGCTCGAAGGTGTCCGGAATTTCTTTCAACGACGACTCGACGAGTAGAATTAACAAGTAAAAACCAGACTACTCCATTGTTTTTTAGCTCCATCATTCGCAAAAATATTTATTTACATTTATCTTTTTCATTTTCTTTAGTTTTTTAGTGTCTTAATAGCATTTGCTAAAGGAAAATTTAATTTTAGTGGCCAATTTGGAAGTATTAATTTGTCACTCGCTATAACTAGGGCATGAAAATATAAATACTTCATAAGGTAGGTTTAATGTGAAAATTCCAAAATAAAAAACACGGCCGTCTCATTGTTTTCTTTTGCTTCCCGACGAGACGCTTGCAAGGGTGGAGAGCAGCCATCTTCCGGTGGCGGACGGCAGGCTTCCGGCGGCTCAACAATCTTGTTGTGTCCTACGAGAGGTAATCTCTCTTTCTGACTCTCTCTCTCTCTCTCTCTATCTATCTCTCTGACTCTCTCTCGCTCGCTCTCTTGAAAAGCGTATGGTGGTGACTTGTTTAACGTTGATTTCTTGTTAATGTGTAGACAAAGGGGATGAGTATGGCTGTCATCGAATTGAATGATGACATGGTCAGAAGCATGGCCGTGGGGGCGGTTTTCTCTGACTACGTGAGTTTTCCCTTTCTCTCTCTGCCTCCGCAAACTGCAATTTCTATGCAGTGGTAGTTTTCTTTTGATTCTCTGTGTTTTGGTACTGAAAGTATAATATACGGAATTCTAACGAAGAGCTGAAAGCTTCACTTAGTAAGAAGTAGAATCTTCCTTAGTGGAATATGCTTGCTGGATCTTTGCTGCGATTTCTCAACCGAGGATTACGCAAGGTTGGGTCTCTAAAAGAATAGAAGTCACACAGGGAGAAAATTTTCTTATTTCTTCTAGTGCTCTAAGGGAACAGAGGGCAAAAAAATGGGAAACTCGTTTTGGGAAGAAAATTTGCTATAACTAAGTTAATTGTCTAGGAACAGCTAAGGTTCACAGCTTGGAAATGTGGAGATCAAATTCCACCTCCAGTTTTATTATGACTTCTTTTTTATTAATACTTTGAGGTGTATAACTGTTGTTCTTCAAGTATCCACGATATTAGGAGAATTCTTTAATGTTTATTTTTTGGGTGAAGGCGAAGTTCCTTCTGCGGGTAGATTTACTCCTTTGCTGTTTGGAACAAATGGTCAGGATGGCAAATGGTGAGGGTGTTAGGAAAAGCAACCCGGACCTACACCAAGATAGGGACCAAAAAAGCAAAACGCCAAAGTGAAAGCACACAAAATGACATGGGGATTTACTTGGTTGGAAACTTGGATGAAAGCCCTTCTACTTCCACTGTCTAGACCTTTTGCTGTTTTTTGGGATGATCCTACGTCTGCAGCTGTACTACATACTTCTTTTTCTTTTTTCTAACAAGATATGAACTCTTTTCCTTTTAATGTATGAAAATGCTAATTCAAAATCATATATATGTCCCTCAAAAATTTGCCATCGGAGATCCACCTTGACCCCTGAGCAGAGTGTGCTTCTCCCTACAAGACCTGCTAACTAACTGCAAAGTTGGGACCGTGCAAATTTAGGAAACATTCATGAAAAAGAATTATACTTCATATTTCAATGTCAACATATCTCCCTCACAAATTTTTCTTGTTAGTCACAAATTTGATCTCCCACGTACTTCTTCCATTTAAGTATAGGCTTGCACCCACGTCTAGTTTTTACCATCTTTGCTTAATGAATTCATCTTGAGCTAAATAGCATGCATTCTCTTTTTTGGTTCTAAGAAAATGATTGTTTTTTTCTGTTTTTTTTTCTTCAGATAGGTTTCCTCCTGTACTTAATGGTTACTTTTCCTTTTTATTATCTCTTTTTCATGTTGTACAGGCTGGGAAAATTAGCTCAGTTGATTTTCATCGGAAAGAAGATCTATTGGTTACAGCTAGTGAGGATGATTCTGTGCGGCTCTATGATATTGCTAATGCCACGTGAGTCATTCTCTCTGGCAAGGCTGTTTTTTCATCTGTGCTTCATGTATCTTACTTATTTCGTACATTGATAACATTAGGTTTTTCATTCGGAAATTTTCCTGTTTTAATTAATATTGCATTTTTATTGGTTGACTTTTTATTTTCACCACGTAATGCACCTAGTCCTGCCTAGGTTCGAGGACGTTAGTCTGTTAAAGAAAAAAGCCTAATCTGTTGAGTGCTTAGGTGAGCCTAGGCACCCTAAGTGATGGCTTATGCACTTTTAAGTGGCTGTGGCCTAGACATTCTCAAGTGGCAAGTTGCTTAGGGACAACCAACATAAGTGACCAAAAAAGCCTATGGGGGCCTATCACCTAGGTTTGTTTTTAACAAAATAGTATGTATATGTGTATTTATGTGTCTATCATTTATCTGATATGTATTTCATTCTACTGTTAGAAATCTAGATATCCATTATCCTCTTGATAGAGGACTTGCTTCTCTTCATAGGATTGTTGATCCCATATGCTTCTTATTGAAATCAGGCTGCTGAAAATGACATACAACAAAAAACATGGTGTTGATAGAATATGCTTCACACATCATCCAAGCTCGATTATATGCTCTTCAAGGTACAATTTTGCTGCAACAAATGGTAAGCTTCACAATGCCCAACTTTATGGTATAGAATCTATATACTTTCATGTTTTATGGACAAATGACCATTTTTCTTCTTGGACTAGAATCACTGCGTTATCTTTCTCTGTATGACAATCGGTGTTTGCGTAACTTCAAAGGCCATAGAGAGAGGTATTATGCTGGAAAATCTTCATTTCTTTCTTTCCAATGCTGATTTTTTTTTTCTTATTCTCATTTCTCTTTTCTGGCTGCAGGGTGGTTTCTCTCTGCATGTCACCTGTCAATGATAGCTTCATGTCAGGTTCAGTTGATCACACTGTGCGACTGTGGGATCTTCGGGTGAATGCTTGCCAGGTTAATGTTTTATTGCTATATTTTTCCATTTTGCATTGCAGCTGCCTTGAGTTATCTTTATTTCCTGCCCATATTAACGTTCCCATAATTAAGGAAAGGGAAAATCGTGGGTCTTACAATCTTTGCTGTTAAGAGTGACGAAAAGCATCATCTTCAGATTGGTCCTTCCAATATTTCGTATCACCTGATTGTTATTCATGGATTCTGCTATAGTGTGCAGGGACTTCTACGATTGCGTGGCCGGCCTACTGTTGCTTATGATCAGCAAGGACTTGTATTTGCAGTGGCCATGGAAGGAGGGGCTATTAAGTTATTTGATTCACGGTCTTATGACAAGGTCTGTAACTAGATTGAATGGTGCACAACTCTTTTATAGTATTCCAGACTCATTGCTGCTATTTCACAAATCACAGGGCCCATTTGATACTTTTCTTGTTGGTGGAGATAGAGCAGAGGTCTGTGACATCAAATTCAGTAATGATGGCAAGTCAATGCTCCTGACTACGACAAACAACCACATTTATGTTCTTGACGCATATGGTGGGGAGAAGGTCTGTCGTGCATCTGCTAAGTAGCCTTTGGGTGTAATGTCTAGCTGAAACTTATCTGTCTGCTATGGTATCTTACTTTTTATGTAGTTCCTGTGGACCTGATGCTTACACGTGCTCTAGTTTCATTTTTGCTCATATTTGTTATGTTTGTGACATGTGACTCTGATGGTAATATTGGATTAAATGAATACAAGGTCTTCATAATAGGCAAGGATGGTGTCTGACATAACTTAGGTCTAATACATTCTATGATTGAGATACCTCTGTCAGTGTTAACTGTTAAGTACATTAGGTACATACGCATATGTGATTAGAAAGTAAGATCACCCTATAAAGTTTGATATGTTAAAAAATGTATGTAACAGGGACTCTTCGAAACAGTTGCAGCACTTGGGTGCGGCAACATACAATTTTTTTTTCTTTTTCATTAGATCACTGATATAATCATAGGTTTCCAATTGTTTTTTTTTTTTTGGTTTGTGGAATATATATATATATATATATATATATATATATATATATATATATATATATATATATATATATATATATATATATATCATCACGAAAAGCATGTATTTTTTCAGAAAAAGCACATTAAAAATGTGGAAAATAAGTTAACCGAAAAAGGCAAAAAACATGTTTTTTTTTTGTAAAAAAATGCCAAAACGAAAAGAACACATTTTTTTTTGTGTTTTTTCATTTTGGATGTTTTTATTTGTTTTTTCATGTATTCTTATCTTGTTCTATTTTTTTTTTGTATTTTTCACTTTTTTACATTTTCTACTACCACATCTTAATTCTTGCATTTTTCTTTTAAGATCTTCCTTTTTTATTGTTTAAAATTTATGCACATTTTCCCGAGAAAAATAACTCTGCCATATTATATCCGAGAAAACCCAAGTTTGTATCAACTGTATCTCGGGCTATAATTAGAAAAGAGGTAATGGTTAATGAAAGTTGAAACATGGTTCTCTTAGCTGTTGATAAACAGAAATAGATGGAAGGTAAAGTAAGATGTCAAAGCACTTGGCCATTCACAAACCAAAGCATTAAGGTTTTGCTCATTGGGACATAACTATCCTTGTTTCGTAAACATAACAACACCTTTCCTCACTTCTAATGTTTCTGAGTCTTCTGATTCATACCCCATTTCTTGTGCATAATGTCCTCTTCTAGTTACAAATGTAGATTGACTGATAGTTTCTTATTCCTCAAATGGTCCAAATTGCTAACCTTATTCATCAGTACCATCTGGATCTGCGATCTGGCTGTCTTGATGTATATGTGTTGTCTGGATTCTGTCCTATGCTTCCATTGTATATCTTGTTTCAACAACTCTCATAATGTTATCACGTGGCAATTTGCTAGAACTTCATTTATGTATGCACTCTCTTTGTTCTGTTGTGTTACTTCTCAAATAAAAGGTTTGCTCGGTGTTGAAGTAATGTTGTTTCTTTTAACCCTTGTGATGGCTAAGGAAGCTTCTAATGTTTTGTTGTTTATGTCCAGAAATGTGGATTCAGCTTGGAATCATGTCGTGATTCCACAATAGAAGCAACTTTTACTCCAGACGGACATTATGTTGTTTCAGGTAGCATATAATACTGGTTATGATTTGTCAGTTTCTCGCTGTTGATATTGGCTCTATGGCGTATTCTTATCCATAATTTGTTCTCTTTAATTGTTCTCTGAGCAGCATCCTGTGATTTCCTGCAAAGTAAGTTTGATGAAGAATCAGAGCTAGATTGAGAAATACTAGTCTTATGTCGTTTAAGTTTTATTTACATGCCCTGGTTATACTTTTTTCATGACATCTATGGACTGTTTGCTGCTTTCAGCAATTTTCTGTGGCGTACATTTTCTATACTTTCAAATTACCAGAAACCTTTTCTTCTGTTTTTCTAGGGAGATCATCAATAAGATTGCATGAATATTAATGTGAACGTTATACAGTTTTCTTTACCTTATTTGCCATGACTGTTTTGTTCAAAAGCTTGTGAGTCGTACAACTGTAACTGGCAAAAACCCATGAGAAAATGAGAAATAGGACTGTTCATCTTCTGGTAGGTTTTTGATGTCAAAAGTTTGAAGGTTGCAGTAAACTTACGTTGAATCAGAAGCTTGTTGAGTTCGTAAGATATGAATGGAGCAATCAGTTTGGTCATATCATTAGTGCTGTATTAATAGTGGGAAATTCTGTACATGATACTGTTTTCTTTTTTTTTTTGTTAAAGCTGCATGATTAGTAGTCCATTTCAGTTTCTTTAAGCCTGCTACGTTGCAGCTGCAATTTTAATTTGAGTAGCTAATCCTTCTTTGTAGAATCTAGGTTCTTGTGCTATGTTAAGATTTGCTTATCTTTGTGAAACTTACAACAATTGAAGGTCCCTGGAGATAATCTTGGACATAAAAAGTTACTTTTTGTACCTGATGCAGGATCTGGAGATGGAACACTTCATGCTTGGAGCATTGACACAAAAAATGAGGTAATGATGAACTAAATGTACCTGAAGCATGAAGTTCCATTAATATATTTGCACAAAGTTTATGGCCTAGGTCCCCAACCCTCCTCCTCGTCCCCCACCACCCCAGCCCACCACCCACCCTCTCCTCTTTCTGCTTGCTTCCTAAATCCTAAACATGGGTGAGATGGAATTAAGTGCATGGCTACATTTCTCTGCATCGGTACATTATCTGGGTTTGTGATTAATCAGGTCATTTGTGAACCAGTCCGAAACTGCTGGTCAAGGCCTTTAAACGCTATAACAGCAGTCTGGTTGTTCGGTGGTTCAACTAAACGGATGCATGGTAAGGAAGGGTATCATCATATGCCTAAGCAAGATTTAGGATGTCATAGTTGGAGATATGCTTCAATTGGATGACATTATAGTACTCTCTATGTCAGCCCATGCTGTGCAAGTGATCTCATCTTTGAGTTGGGTTTATATTTGACACTGATGACATTTTGGAAAATTTTAATGATGCCACCGTGTTGTTTCTTTTGCAGGTGGCCTGCTGGAATAATCATATCGGTGTCACACCTTCTGTGAAGTGGGCACCACGTCGGGTTATGTTTGTCACTGCATCTACAATTTTAGCTTTCTGGATTCCTGATCACTCAAAGATGAATTCTGGATCGACTAGCAATGATGTGGACAGTAGAGTATGACTCTGGTTATTGTTTCCCATAACAAGTCACAGTCGCGTGCCCCTGTCAGAGGCAAAACACAACACTGGCAAGTGGAAGATTAGAAATTCACTCCAACTGTCGGTTGTTTCCGTACATTCTGCTTGCTGAGGGATGGAATGAATAGCAAATAGTGCTATAAGAAAATCACAGAGCTCATGAAGCAAGCTCATCCCTCACCAAGAAGAAAAAAGAGAAGTAAAGGAACTCATGTTTATATGATTTGCCGTTTCTGTTTTTTGTTTTCCTTTTTCTCCAGCAGGCCCCCGTCAAAGAATATGTGAGTATTTAGAGGAGACACCGGGGTATGGAATTTGATCAGGTGATTAATTTTTGCATTACATAGCGTTGCGTCTTATGTGCAGAGTTAATAGCAGAAGAGTTATTTGGGTGTGCCGACTGTAACTGTTGGCAGGAATGTTGATCTTATGGTGAATGATTCTGTGCATTTTTGTCTCCATCCCCTTTCTTTTCATGAAACTGTGCATCGTCCTTCGCGTTTCCGCATCTTGGCACAGTATCATCATCATTTCATTAAAATGCCTGTGGACAAAGATACCTTTATGCACACATCCTTATTTTTATACTGGACAGTCGGAATAGTTCATCCAGGAGCTTGACCGTGTTTTTGCCTCTGCAGTTGTTCGTGCAGGTTGATTGAACCAACAGTACATGTTGGTTGAGATGTGTAAATAGACAAAAAAAAATTATCATATTTCCTTTGAAAAATCAATGAGACTAATAATAATGATAATAATAATAATAATAATGCCTGGAACCGCTGTATGGATCACTGAACTGAATTGGTTTCTTACTGGTTCTTGCAGAAAGAAGTCACCTTAAATTCCCGTTTGATGATTTTGTTTCATTCTCCTGTCCACCTTCAGCACGAGTTGAAAGTTATGCCTTTGTCCTGTAGTTCCCGCTGCACGAGACCAGAAAACAGAGAAATATAGAGCATAAACTATATTTTGTTAGGATAAAAAATAAAAGTAAAAACTAACCGCTTTCTTGAGGGGAAAATCCCTCCTTTTGGAACATGGGTGTTTGTCTTGATTCATGCACTGAAAAGGTAGACTCCAAATGGTTATTTTTCCTGTAAAAAATAGCCTTTTATACTTGAGGTTCATGCTTCAGGACTTTTTTATTTACAGTACAATACAAAAAAATAGTGCATTAAATCATAACAACAACCACAGGTTTTATAACATTGACCCTCCTTTCGAAAGGACTGCATCACTGCCCTGTGTGCGCCACCCCTCGTCACTTCAATTGATTACTCAAGTGACATGTCTGGTGTGCGCAGACAGGTGAGATCGGTAAGAAGCAAATGCTAGACAATAGGCAAGGCCTTAAACAGCCAACAGTTGCGAAACGCCATTCGTGGATCTGACCAGTTGGGTGTTCAGATCCATATTATAACACCCCACAAAGGGTCAAAGCCTGACATCAAGTATAGATCCTATGCATCCAAACATAACAAGCCCTGCAGATCTTTGATTTTATTCGTATTCTTTGCCCATAAAGGTAGGGAGACCTCTCCCTCAAGCACGCTTTTGCAGAAGAAACCCACCGGATCTACCCACGTTTCCCATCCCAATACAGCGTAATAGATTTTGGAGACATGAATTTGGATCCTGTCGTGTCCAACGAGATCAAAATCCATGAATGAGACCGTAGTTGGCATAGGACACTATGGTAACGGCAATCACTTGTCTTGGATAAGGACACAAATAAAAAACATTTGATAAAGAAAACAGACAGAGAGAATTGTCATATACCTTTCACTGAATTATATATAAGTTCCTTAGTTTATGTGTTCTTCAAATATGACGCCCAACGTGCTGTACGGCAACTTTAAGCTTTCTTTAACAAATAAATTGCACCAAGATGGACCTAAAAAAATATAAAATTCTGGAAAGAATCATAAAAAATCTGTTGTGTAAACTGATCCTTATGAAGATTTGATGAGTTGATATGGCTAAGAGATTGATATGAAACTCCTAGAAAGTTCATGCATTTTGAAACTTAATGATTTTTGTTAGACCTTATATTTCTAAAAGTCTAAAACCCATCCTCGGTTAGATTCATCAAGGAGATATTTATATGTATATAGTATCCGAATCAGATTTTTCAAATTCACAATCCGAATCTGGTATGAATCTGACTTTTAAATTCACACTGGAAGCCAATTTTTAAATACACAACCGAATTTGAACCACACTATGACATGTTAAGACTGAATTTTAAATTGAATTCAAATCCGAACCCAAATCCAATCAGATACTTATGTAAAACAAAATCTGAATCTGAATTCAACCAGATGTCATTACTTAAACCCAAATCCTATCCCATTTAACTTAAACCTTTTTTCCCTACCGATTTTTTAACGCAGTTTGATTGGAAATCTGATCCGAATTCAAGACATCCATTAACGCAACTCTTCTTCATTCCTCTCTCTCTCTCTCTCTTTCTCTCTCTCTCCTTTTTTTTTTTCTGCCATTACTACGCCCTGTACTCATGGACCCACCTGCCATGGTGGCAACTTTCATTCATGAAAATTTGTCTGATCGCTCCCTGGTCATCCCAATACATCATTGATGAGTGGTTGTTGACAGGACCCACTTCACGAGTAAGTGTGGGATCCATTTCCTGCCCAATCTACTTCACTGTGGATGACTCAGTGCGAGACCCCCACAAATCTTCTGGTCCTTTCCTCTATGATACATCATTTTACCTTCAGGCCTTGATTCAAATCTCATATGCGGACTGTCCATTGATTAACATTCCTTCTGCTCATTCTGTAGGGTCGCTCCAACTACAGTGGCATCACCCAAAAACAAAATCGTAAGGGCCAGTTGCATAGATTTATGGGTGCCCTCCTCTGAAGGTGGTAACCCCACAAAACTTTGTCCATCATCAATTTGTTTTTTTGCTCTAATTTGTTATCTGGTTTGAGTTTCCATTGCGTGTTTCCTTCTTATGGGGATGCAGATGAGTGGACTTCATGTTGGGAAGACCGATCATGTGATCTTTCGAAATCATCTAGATATGAAGATCTAGCAGGCATCTAACAGAAATTACCATAATGTTCCTTCAATGGCACATTCTGCCTTTTCTCCCCCATGTGATTGATGGAACTGAAGGATTTGGAAGCTCCTTTCATCGTCCGTTCATCATTTTAATGGCAGCATTCTTCTTTTCACTCCCTTTTGTCATTGATGAAACTGCAGGATTTGGAAGACCCTTTCGTCTACTTATGGAAGAAAGGGATCATTCTGACATATTGGCACATCGGCAATAATTTGGAAATAAGACATTTTTTGAAAAAACCTGCTCTTCTTCCCCTTATCTGCTCCCCAAGACAACAACGTTCTTGGAAATAAAGATTGATAACCAAATGGCTTTTAGTAGAAATTTATTCCTTCCCTCCTGCCTGTAGCGCGTCATTCAATTGAAGTATTTGGTCGAGCTTGTTTTCGGAGAAACGACTACGTTTCATCTTCCTCTCTCCATTGTTCAGAGAGAGAGAGAGAGAGAGAGAGAGAGAGAGAGAGAGAGAGAGAGAGAGAGAGGCCAAGTTGGGTTCAAATCACAGGACAGAATTTCTGGGTTGGTATCATTTTGGCCCCGATTCCCACGTCCCTCCTCTCTCTGACTAGTTTCATTACTTCGTTACAGTTCACGTACAGCAAGCAGAGGATGTCTCTCTTCCCTGAATCTCTAGTAATGTTGAAATAAAAATCCCTCTCTCTCTCTTTCTGTGCATGTGCATTTATGATGTACTCTCATGAGCGACTTGAAGAATATTGATGCAATTCACCGCTCTCGTGAGTCATGCCGTAAGGGCATTTTTTATCATAAATGGACTGTACTGGCCGGCTCTGAAACGTTTGGTGTGGTAAGTGTGGATTATCTCACCACAAGATAAGAACAGAAGAGGCACAGGGTGAGGGTAAAGCAATCTCTAGAAGGTCGAATTGTGATTCCCACATGAATCAAGAAACTATGTGCCGTAGGATGACTTTCACATGGTGGGAATGCAACAAAAGCAAGTATAATAACTGCTGGTTGTTACTGCTTGAGCAGAAAAGACAGTATCGCCCACTGCAGTTGCGGACAGGCTTGATCAGAAGATAAAAGACACAGTGCCACCATCACTTCCTTCTCCATTCGTTCTTGGAACCAGCAAAAGAAAATTGCAGTTTTAATTAGAAACTGGAGATCGCCTACGATTTTGTTTGGCTAGAGAATCACATGATGTTCAGTTTCGATCAGAATAGAAAAAGTCATCGTCTTTATAATAAAAAAGTGGAAAAGAAAAAAGGGGGTACGTGCAAACATCCAAAAGATGCGTTCCCTTCTTTTATGATAACTGGGACGCGACCTTTTTCCTATTCGACATTGAGAAAATAAGTGTAAATGATGGATCGACGATGGTTTGCATGATCTTTAGTTCTATTTATGCTTGACGAAGTGAAATCATCATTCATTTCTTACAAGCAGTCTGATGGTTCTAGATGGTTGGGGTGCTTTTTCTTAAATTAATTAAAACATTTTTGTGGGGAAATGTAGAAGTTGAAAGATTGCTGAGATGATAATGAAAATCTTCCAGTGTCTTGAAAGGTAGCAAATGGAATGATGCACAGTGCGATCTGCTAATAATTATTCTGCAGGAAAACAAAGAGCTCAGCCCGATTTTCTTTTAATGCCTCGAGACGGTCAGTAAAATGAAGCACATATATTTAATTAAGCACAACCATGTTTCAGATTTTGATTCTTATGTAACGTTCATAATCAATCTCGTGACATACAGACACATATACACACACCAGACGACCAAATCTAAGTTCTTTTTGTCTCTGCATGTGTTATATACATATAGAAAGTGAGAGAGAGAGAGAGCAAGTGGAAATGGTTAAATCTATATATCATTAATCCTTAACAAAGACAAATGCATGGAAATTGAACTCATTTGTCGTTGTTGTTGGGATTTTTTTTTTTTTTTTTTTTTTTTTTTTTTTTTAATGCAATGACGAAGTCACAAAACCGTTGCTGAAATTCTTTGCTTGGCTTTATGCTTGCATGAAACAGGCAAGTAATGCATCTGGTGCCAATGAGAATAGAAACAGGAACAGACTAAATGCTGTGCTAAGTTCTAACACTTTAGCTTGCAAGAAAATGGAGGACCCAATTCAGTGCTTGCAAAAGTACTTGGATTAAGTGGAGCTTTAGAACCATACCATTTGGTGCAAGCGTTGGCGAAACCAGAAGAGAAAACCATAAAATTTTCTATATTGGCGCAAAACAAGTCTTCTGTTTCAGCAAAACTGGAAAAACACGAATCTATATAATACTAACAAATTGCCGTCTTGTTGGTGTCTGCTCAGGCCACTGATCGCACACAGAAGCGGCATAAAAAGCAATGACAAACAGAAAAGACGAATGTTTTCTACTATATTTACAGCTGCATGATAGTCCAAGATAAATGAAGGTGAAGATTCTTTTTGCACGAGTAAATCAAACTGGGGAGTCATGATTGTTGATATTTATGGAAACGGGCCAGCCACAGTTAAATTACTGTAGCATATAAAGATGCAAGGACACTCGTGAAATAGCAATTTAAAAAAAAAAGAAGTAGCAACGATGGAAGTGATTGTCTGCAGATGTTACATAAATACCATGACATTCAATAGAAAATGACCATGAAAGCAATAAGCTATTAATGGTGGCTATGTGCAAGCTTTACAAATATTTCGGGCATTTTCAGGCAACTGAATCTGTGCAGAGAAAATGGCAGACCTCCATAGGCTATCCCTCTCTTCATTGCTTCACAAGGTCCTGGTAACCACAAGTAGTAACACGAAAGTGGTTAATTATACACAGTACAAAACTAATCTTAGAGAACACATTCCCGAGTTTGTATTAGTGATGTATCAGCTATAAGCAACGACGATTAAACCGTCTGAAGCATCATGAAAGAGAATAGTAACGTCTGTGCTCTTTAAAGTTTAATCTGTTCATAAAGAATCATATATTTAATATATTTAGCAAAGTACTTTACAAGCTGTGGGTTATTTTTGTGCTTAGGTGCGATAAAGAACAGTGGTGAATATCACACTGAAAAATGTTTGTGAAGAGAATCAACTTTCGGTCAAAAGTTTCAAGCCAAAACTTGAAGTTTATCTTACTAAATGCATGTAAAAGTTTCAGTGCAACGAGAAGATTACGGTGTCCTTTGAAGGTTGAAGTGTTTCACCTTCAAGAGATGAAATCTAGGAATAGCGAATTCTCAGATGCCTATGACTGCTTGCTGTGTAAGCGCGTGTAATGTACATGCCATGCCCTTTGGGTTGGGTTGGGGGGGGGGGGGGGGGGGGGGAGAGAGAGAGAGAGAGAGAGAGAGAGAGAGTTCACATGTCTCTTCCACTGCCATCTCTGGTGCTTCTCCAAGATGCATATGGCGGTGGATAATAAGAAGCTTGGTAATTGGGGCTCCCATTTGCAATCATCCTTGCAAGATCAGTGTGCCTACTCCTGGACTGTGCCATAGGAAGCGCGGCTGCCATGGATGGTGAAGGTATGGCTCTGGGGATTTCAGTTGGTATGCAAGCGTAGCGCATGAGGTCGGCGTTGGCTGCATCTAATTCCTTCTGCAACTGGTGAACTTGCCTGATGAGAAGCATTAGATCATTGCTTAGCCTTTCAAAGTTTGATCTAGCTCTTTTTCCTGTAATTTGTCTCTTATTCGCACCTTTGATTAGGATTTAATGCATGAGCTCATAAATTAAGTGAAAAAGTTTGAGAAAAAAGGGAAGGAAGAAAGAGAGGCGCATGCCTTTGAAGCACGGAGATGGCACCAACGCAACCATAGACGGGATCCTTCATCCTCGCTTCAGCCTCATAGGCAAGAGAATTCACTGCATCTTCTCTTTGATGAGGCATCAATTCATTCAACAGCTTGCTTACGTTGCTTGCGCCGAAGATCTTGTGAACATTAGCAAACTTCTGGGGCTCTTCTGGAGGGAAGTACGGTGCAAAAGTGCATCCTTGGATGCATTTCCTCCTCAAGAATTTGCAAGCAGCACATGGGGAGTTAGGGTTTGATGATGAGGAAGAAGATGTCGTTGTTGTTGTTATTAAAGATGATGGTGATGATGAAGACGACGATGCCATTTGGTACTGCAAAAGTTTGTCAAATCTTAGAATACTGGTCTGGATTATCTTGGAAAAGTGTTGGAACTCAAGAGTGACTTAAGACTATCGCAACCTTTCTTCTGAAACAACAGCATGCCTTGTGGGATAGTTTGCTTATAGAGTAGTTGAAACTGCATATGTATAACAGATTATACTAGTTGTAGCATTCAAAATCCCCTCCCAAACCGCGAAAGAAAGCAAGAACCAGCTTCATTATTTTCTTTTCAAAGAAGTGATAAAGTACAGAAGATCAGCACAGTAGAAAAGCACAAAAGAGAAACTCCATACCTCCCCTTGGTGCAGCCTGTGAACTCCCAAAATGGAATTTCCCCCACTCTCGCTATCTCTCTGTCTCTCTCATGCATACACACACACACAAACTCACACAGAAAGAGATGGAGAAGAACTTATAACCAGGAGGGGTTTAGGTTCAGAAGAAGAGAACAAGACGCAGATGGGGACTGGGGTTTGTGGTCAATGGAGGAAAGAGTGGGGTCAAGGGTTAAGCAAAGGAATCTTAATTGGAAAGGAAGACCTGCAACTGAGGGACAAATGGGGAGGCAACACCAACCAAGAAGGCCAAACGCATTTCTTGTAGGGAGAGAACCGAAGGAGAGAGAAAGGACAAAGCCTAATAAATGGTGGGTACACTAAAAAGCAGGACTATGACACTGCACTCATATCAGCAGCATAAAGACTCAACAGTCGCCATGCCCTCAGAGTTTTCATCGCACAACCCCCACCACTACCAACTACATCACAGAGTCTCCATCATCATCAACAACAAAAGCCCAATAATTGAATTACTAATTGGCCATGATGGTATCTTATTACTTTTTCTTTTGATAAGCAGTTTTGGATTATGCAGACGCGTACGTCTGGGGGGTTCGGGAACGAAACCGTCCAGCCCCTGCAACAGTTTTGGATTAACTTGGAAGAGCCTGTTCGAAGTCATCAAGCAGTAGGGTTCGCAAGCTAAACATTTATAGAGACCTACTGTTTCCTTTTATATAAGGATTGCAGTTGCACATACCGGGCTAGGTTCACGAGCTAGAAATCTTCCTGTTCGAGGATATCTTGGCGTTTCGGGTGTACGCTCTTCTCTGAGAAGTCAAAGCAACGAAATGACCTTTCTTGTAAGCAAAGTAAGGGTTTTTGTGTTTAAATTTACACTGAGGGATGAACCACACACTGTGCAAATTGCCAATGAACTTATACATATATAATCTTTCAAACCTCCATCCAATGACAGGCATCTAATATCAAACGGGTATGATTAAACATAATGTCTTATGCAATGCATTGGACAGTGTGTTGTGAAAGGTTGAAGGGTTTTTCTGTTCAAACTCAAGTGAAGAAATTGAAGGATTGTATATATGTATATATACAGTTAAAGGCTTTGGCGCACCATGGTGAGTGATAACTTTGAAACCAAGATTTTTTACTTCCTACTGTTAGGACTTGCAGTAGGTAAACATAAAAAAGTCCACGTGTTTTTCAGTGAAAACCAAGTTCAAGGTCAGTTTATTATCGAGCATCATCATGAGTTCGGGTTATGAGCTCAGACAGATCATCCTGGAAGGTCGCTGTCTGGCCATTACTGGTAGCAGCTTATTTTTTACAGAATGACAAAAAGATGTCTTTATGTCAAGATCCAGACTTCCAGTACAAAGTCATTTTACTTACAACATGAACATCGACCCTCGCTATCTTTGATATGATCTTTTTAATTGATCTATCTTCCTTTTTCAGGACAAGATATGCGAAGAAAAATTTGGCGGCCAACATGAAGTTGGTCAAAGCTGTAAACACCGGTCCCGCACGGCGATGAGTTCGAATACTCTGACCAAGCACCTGGAGTACCATCTTAATGCCTGATCAGGCTGTACTTGATGTGTTAGAATCCCATGCAACAGGTGGGCAACAAATATACACCAAAGAGGAATGCAGCCATTTTTGAAATTTTTTATAATAAAGGAGTAAACATTTTAGACATTTTCACTTTTTTACAATCATTTCTTACTATTTTTAAAAGTTTATTTTATTATTTTAATGAAGATATTTTAGTCATTTCCATCCCTGTGCACCAATTTTTCTGCACATGAAGTTTTTTATGGTAAAATTATTAATCTATGAAAGGAAAAAAATTTCGTGGAAAAAAGTGGACTTTTTTGTGTGGGAAGTTTTTTGGAATTCAATGAAAAACGCAAAATAAATTTCCTATGTTTAAAAAAAATCTATTGTGCATAGTATTTTTCTTGTGCATCAAACGAGGCTAATTTCCGAATTTAATGAATATGTTCCGTACAAACTTAAAAAAAATTCTATTTTGCATAGTATTTTTTTTTTTTGTGCATCAAACGAGGCTGAGGCTATACACATTGTCGAAGTTTCAACGTCATAGCCTAGCATTAGCGAGGTGATAATCCAGAGTTGCTCCTAAAAAAAACGGAGTAGCACAAGGTGCGTGTTTTGGGATTGAACACAAGTGTTTCAATGCACCAAGTTGCCTTTGACTGAATAAAATGGAAAAACAATTTTATCTGTTCATTTTATTTTTGTGGAAAAGGGGGGGAGGTAGTCCGCCTTTCTTTTTCAAGGGCTATAATGTAATTTGAGGTACTGAACATGTTCGAAGTAAAATATTCAACCAGCGGAGATAATGCAGTTGGCCATTTGTAAGGGTGTTTGGCCGAAACTGGTTATATGCATCTTTCTGTGTACCAGAGCGTATAATAGCCATAGTACCTTTGATAAGTAAAAAGAGAAAGGTAATGAGGAATTAAAAGCTTAAAAATGACATTTCTTTTTTAAAAATCTCCAAAATATCTCAACTTCAACCTTTTTTCAGTGCATATCCATATCATGCGCCACCTTAGTGCATGCAACGGATTTACTAGCTCTAATAAAGAAAAATATGTTTAAATGTCAACTAAACCTACATTCCAAGGTGTGCTTTGGAAGGTCTTCAACTTAAGCAAACTAAGTTTCTCAATAACGTGAATCTTAAATCTATGTTACATGTAAAAGACTGTGAATTTAAGGTCGGGTTTGAGGGGGTGTTCACTATTAAATTCATGGATCTCAAATCCTAGTGATCAATGTCTGCAGTGAAACAAACACACCATTAGAAAGGCCACAATTCAACTGCTCAATAACTAGCTTGGGTCGCCAATCTGTTGTTCCTGATAGGAAAAATCAAGTAGACCAGTGAGAACCTACGCCTAAGTGGAAATGGAGTAGGACAAGGGATCGAGGGTTAGGTTGTTTTCCTTGAGTCACCGATCGTGTGGTTAAACTCTTAGAGGCCGAGTTCTATGCAGCTGTCCCTTTTCAACACACTGTAGCAACAACGCATGCATAATGAATATGGAATTGCTTCGTACCTTTACTTAATTAAGAGGTTGGCTTTTCCAAACCTACAAAGAACAGTTTTAAGTCATGCATCCACAGAATATGGCCTTTTCAACTTATAAATGATAGGAATCTGACAAAAACTAAAAATCTCTTTCCCTCTCTGACACGCAAACAAAACTTTCATTCACCATCACTAAACGATGCTTTTATAGATAGGCGGGCTCACTAATCATGAAAAAGTAAACTTTTGATTAGGAGTAAAGGACAATGAATGGCTCTTCTCTCTCTCTCTTTTTAAATCCTCCTGTCCTGCCTCGATTGATAATACGCAAGTTGAGAAGTCTGGCTTTCTCACAGACGTTCTCTACCACTTTGTTATTGGAGGATGCAGTAATGAAGGAATGAAAGTCTACGACCTAGCAGTATCTGAATCGCCCTAGGGCTAAAGCTACTTGCAAGGCATTACATACCACTTATAGGAATCGTTCCCATCTTTTCTTTACCAAATGATAATGCAGAATATCTTTTGCTGCGTTCGTGTCCACCACCAAACACACCACATAAGCAGGACAAAGGGAAAACAAATATATCAAAAGGCAGATGGCGATAATGATTCTCCTTGCATAAACCAGGTTCATGCCTAACATATTCATGCACCTTCTTCCCTTCCAATCAGCAATAAATAATCATGGGTTGATGCGGCTGAGATCTGCCTTCATCTCGATCTTATTTAATAAACTAAGAACATTGTGGCGCGCAGGTTTTTGCTTTTCCTCAAGCAATGAACTTTGCGTGTATATTATGACAATTAGGTGGTAGGAATCTAAGGCAGATTATGTTATATGCCATAAGCTGCATTATATGTCGACATCATCTTAAAAAGTCATGAGGACAGAGGATGTTATAGTTATCCTTGTGTGTGTGTGTGCGAGCGCACCCGTGTGTGTGAGAGAGCTAGATCCCCTTATCCTTGTCACCCTCCTCACCGTGCGTGATCATTTCCTACTGAAAACTCGTTCTTGTGCATCAAACATTTCAATGGAGTGCCACACAGATGGATTCAGACGATTCAAGTAATTGAACAACAAGAATCAATGTTAAACCCACGTGAACGCACATCTGCGTGCCAATTTTTTTGGTCGACTACAAGCAAAATCTGCTGTAATTTTTCTAAGGACTGTGTACTCGTATGATGCATCTTGACCCAAACAAGGTGCAAGGAGAATAGCCGGTTGACAGATCAGTGAGGATGACGTCGAAGATAAACTAAGTCACATGGTACTTTAGAAAGATTCCCTTCCCATACCGACACATACCAACACAGTAAAACAACACAGCAAAACAGATACACTTGGTTACTTTTTAGATCAAAACAAATTCAAACTGCTTACTTCAATTTACTTGGTTTTGCTTGTTTTCAATTTAGCTTTCATTTGGATTATCTTTATTTATATTAATTCTTATTTAACTGTTGTTTTCATTTACTTGGTTTTGCTTGCTTTCAATTTAGCATTCATTTGGATTATTTTTATTTATATTGCTTGTTATTTAGATGTTGCTTTTATTTTGGACTTTTTTATGGTATATATATGTATACACACACTCTCTGTGCTTTTGAACACATATTTTTTAAAATTATCATGCTCGTACTTACATCTTTATAGCTATACTCAAAACCATACCTGCATCCATATAACTTAGACAATAAAGATCTCTCTCCTTCTCCATCTCTCTCCAATGCCAGCCCACGGGAGATAGAATGAGAGTACACAGGATGAACTTAGGATTTACAGAGGCAGGCTAATGGTTGGCCTCTACCTTGAAGAGATGGTAGTGATGGCAAGGCAGGCTAATGGTTGGCCTCTACCTTGAAGAGATGGTAGTGATGGCAAGGCAGGCTAATGGTTGGCCTCTACCTTGAAGAGATGGTAGTGATGGCAAGGCAGGCTAATGGTTGGCCTCTACCTTGAAGAGATGGTAGTGATGGCAAGGATGACATCAGACTGGCCCAGCCTGATAAGTCGGACTAGGGCAGGGCTGCAGCCCGTGTCCATGGCCTAAGCTCAGCTTTACAGTAGCTTAGATCCGGCCCAGCCTAGCCTGGTCATGGCGATGCTAGGACTGGGATCTGTCATACCATGTCCGTCTTTTCTAATAAGTGGATATCAAGAATAGATTTACTAAGGCCCTTTACATATGAGGAGACTTAAAAATAATTATCTCTTTAAATACAGACAAACATGGTACCAGCCTTTAAAATTTTGAACTGAAAGGGGCATGTGTCCGTCATCTAAAAAAGCAGACGTGAATTTGAAGGACACAAAAGAATCGCTGGTTTAGAAAAACTGCAATATCAAAGAAGAAAACAACACATGAAAAATTTATAGAGATGTTAGTGTCAAATCATCCCAGGTACACGTAACATGACCACAGGCCTTATCCCAGCAAAAGTAGCATGTGGTATGTCTGGAGAAGCACATTTATGCTACCTTTGATACCATTGCTTTGCCATCTCTATTTTGAAGCGACCACCTGGACTTTTTGTCTGATGTCATGATTTACCAAACACTATATTGGGTGTGTGTGTGTTGACAATGCAGCATTCTTTGATACCAACACTCAAACCTTGATTTAAAGGATGAAATCACCTCAACTTTGATCTTCAAAGGCCGAATTATAGTTTCAAAATTTTGACAAGAGTCAAAATATCATTTTTCAAAATTTTTATGTAGAATAAATGATTTTATTTTAAATTTACATGTGAAATTTTGAACAAATATTTTTTGAACACCGCCCCCCTCTCCCCCCTGCTTAACATCATTACGAGGCTAAAACTGCATGGTGAAAATTACACAAAATCATTGAAAAGCAAGAAAATTAGGTCATTAAACGGCAGGGGCAATAAAATGTTTCATCTACTCATCACCATCGACCTGATGTTGATAACTTAGGAAGCTGGTAATAAGGTTCAAAGATGGGGTCGCAGGTGAACTCTAACTGCTTGGTGACTAAAAGAATTTTAAATATGACACTGAAAACACCATAAATCATTGCTGCACCATAAACCGTCGCTAATGCCGCTTGTAGTGTCTGTCTTTTAGTGATCAATTTTTAACTTTTAATCATCTCGTAGATTTGTTTAAAGTGGGTGCTGCATGCAGCGTTCTACCTAGTAGATGATAACTAGACTGCTAGGCCGAGTTGGCTACTACAATTCGAAAGAAAAGCACAAGCATCACTGTGGCTAGTTCTGCTAAGCTTGATTGGAAGATGAAGGTGAAAGTTGCTTCAAGTCAAGGGTTATACTGTAGCTAGTGGGGTTAGAGTTGCGTGAAAAGGTAGGTTTCTAGTACGATTTTCATGAGCGCTGTACCCCTATACCTTAAGTGGTGCAACATGGTTTTGCATAAAGGCAGTCAGGCAGGTGGTAATAATGAACATTGATGCCTTTACATAAAGGACCTCTAAAACTGTGACCTCATTGGTTTCATATCATTAAGGTTGTAAGACATTTGATCATTACGCTGGTGGGTGTTTCCTTTTAGAACCTCTCACAATTAGGTTGCACCTACCCTCGCCATCGATGGCATTGGAGCTTTAATTTTGCTCAATTTTAATTCCTTTATAATTTCAAATAATAAACATGCTGTTTTTTTTAGCAATAATTGTAATTTTTAACTATTGACATTGGAATTTTCTTATATATATATATTATCATGCTCTTAGATATGACTTCTCAGGGATGCAAACAGTGGCAAACACAACACTTGAATTAGAAGACATACAATAGGACTGCCTATGCTCTAAAATAAGTTAGAACCCTGGAGGCATAAGAATGTAATCTTTGAGGTTTTGCGATGAAGGCAGTTTATCTTAAGTAAACATTACTTCTCTTTCCTCAATCTCATCACTTCTTATGCTTCGAGAACAGGAAGCTGCTGAGCTCAAAAGAAAATCTACAAATTTTCCATTAATGTGAAATGAAAGAAACACGGAAAGGTGTTTGAGCTGGACACAAGTGGGATTCACACTTATTTCACCTCCATCTCATGCTGGACGCAAGCATGAATCACACTTAAGCCTCATGCCTTTTCATATATTTTTATTATTTAAAAAAAAAATTTATTGGTTGTGAGAAACTGAGAGCCTCTTTATTCAACCTCAGATTCTTATTAGCCCCTTATTTTGATGTTTGTTTCATCCAATGGTGTGGAAAGTTCAAATTTTCCTTCAATCACAGCATTTTCCTGACATTTCAGTTTGAAAAATGTGAACCCAAAAAAATGGCACTATCATTTAATTTTTTCTTGAGAAAAAAAAAAGACATTTAGGCGGGGTGTTTATTTACATTGGATTTGAGATCAAATTAACGTGATTTGAAATCACTTTCATATGAGGATTTGAAGACAAACTTCTTGCAACCAAACATATATGAGGATCTGAGGTCAGACTATCTCATCCCTTTCAAATATGATATTTTGGCTACGTACGTTCAGATAATCGTGAAATCCGATACTGGTTTACCATATGGGTCTTATATAAAAGGGATTTAAGATTAACTTTGCATCTAAGAAAGAAGGCAATTAACCACACCCTTACTTTCAAGTGCCAATATAAAGTTATAAACCCCATGGGAGGGGCGTCTTCAAATTTTTTCAATTGCTGGGCTCTTAGAGAAGGCTGTCTATATGTTGTTCGTTGCATGTGCTACTGACTTCTATGGTTGCCGAATGATTAAACTGATTATGAAACTTGAGACCACCGGAAAGTAGCTTGCGAAATGCAATTCCTCAGTGTTTGGCAACACCACACAACGCATTGCCAAGCGCCAAGCCAACATTGATTGGCATCCACAATAGCCCTCTTACTCTAAGATCTCCACACGGGAGAGGGAAATGCTAATTCTCAAAGAATTGCAACAAGTTTGGGAAGAAGACTATCTATTGTAGAAACAGAGAGCCAGAAAGGATTGGTTTCAGGATGGTGATAGGAATATCAGATTTTTCCAGATGCGTGCAAGTGCGCGGCAAAAAAGGAACATGACCACTTCCTAACCATTGGTAGCCATACAATACAATCAATTCTTCTGAGTAGTTACATCTTGCTTTTGCTGATTTTATCGAGGACTTCTATACTACAGATGACTCTGATGGTATCATGATGAATGTGTGCAGATGATGGTTTTGCTGTCGCTGTTCATGAGACCCAAATGCTGAATAATCCTGTAAGAGATGAGGAAATAAAAAAAAAGGCAGTATTGGAATCCAAGAGTGGCAAAGCCGCGGAGGCATACGGTTTTCCATCTGGCTTTTTCAAAACCTACTAGGAGGTAATTGGGAAGGATGTACGTGATGCTGTCAAAGAATCTTTCAGGACAGGTAGGCTTGTGAAGAAGATTAACAGAACTAATCCAGTTCTCATACCTAGATTCTCGAGTGTAGAGAACACCAATGAATTTAGACCGATTGCATTGCGTAATAGCATCTATAAGTTCATGGGCAAATCATGGTTAATCGTATGCGAAACATTGTTTCACTTCCTTAACAATTATTGTTAGTCCTATCCAAAAAAGAAAATTAATTTATAAGCAGTTGCCAAAAGAAAAGGCTAAAAAATTGGTTTTATGAAAACTAGTTTTCTAAAGATTGGTTTTTTAGTTGGCTTCCCAAGACTACTAGTTTGGGTAACATGACGAAAACCCAGTTTTATTTATTTTTTTTGCTGTTATTTAGTCCCTTTTGAAAAACAGTTTTTGTCAAAAACTCAGCACTCATTTTTGGTGTCATCCAAACAAGCTTGAAGTATATAGTGTATTGAAGGAAACCCATTTTCTAAATCCAAAAAGTGACTTGGCGATGTCATTCAAGTTTTCCGGCAATTTTTCAGAACAAGAATTCCTTTAAAAGGGCAAACTGTGGTCTACAGTTTAGGAGACAAAAAGCCATGCTCCTTCTCTTTAAAAAAAATTTACGATCCTCTGTGATTCTATGTAGCCTGAATGAAGCAAGAATACCTCCATGTTTTTCTTCCTGAAGCAGCTATGAAGGTCGATAGGCCGAGCTTAATTTTATGAGCTCGAATGGCGTGGAAGCCACATGCAGCTGGTCATTTCTTTGCCCACCACATGCTGGCCCAGATTTGTCGGGTCAGAAAGGCCAGCACCACCTTTTGGTGGTTTCCTCTGCTAGACTGGTTCTTCCAGATCCCTTGTGGACCATGGCTGCCGGGTAGAAACATTCAAGACATGAACAATTCTTCAAAAAAAAAAAAAAACCCAACTTTGAGAGTAACCGGAAAGGGTGCTTAAATTTGGAGTTTTTTCATCTGAATAACTCTTCTACTTGTTATTCACACCACAGACTAAATCAAAGAAACTGAAGATTAAGCGTCTTTTCAGTTAACCATTCTACCAACTTTCTTGCCTTTCCTTCTTGTTGCGTTTATGAAGATGATGTTACTCAAATACAAAGATCCATAGGTGTACTAATTCATAACGTGAAGGGTGGGTTGGGACTCAAAACATCATATACAATCTCGTGATATTGGTCCTTTTTTTGCTGTGCCAAATTGGATTAAGTACTGAGATTGCCTAAATTTGAGTCTTCTACTAACAATAAGAGCTTTTGAAAAATGTTCCTCGGGCAATTAAATGTCTTCATGCTGTACACCACATCGACCAAATCTGATTTGAAGAGATTTGCACGAATGAAGTTGAATAATGCCAGGAAGTGGTTGATCGATAGAAAACAAGGCAAAAGAAAAGGGAAGTGGATAGTTCACAATATTGAAAAATCTAGATGCTTCCAGTGAATATCCTGAAAAGCGATGACCTTGTTATAAACAAAACTTTCCGAAACTGATTCTTGGGAGTTCATGCAAGCCACACAAAACCAATTACAAGCCAAGCCAACGGATCCATTGAAGCTGAACAAGAACAGCTAAGCCGAGCTAAAAAAAGGGGAAGGGCGGGTTCATGGTTGGGCCCATTATAAATAACCCTCCACCCCACCTCACAAATTTGAGGCGAAGCAGAGGTTCAGCCACATATCGGCTCAGCTGCTAGGGCTCAGCTGCTAGCCCCGTGTGGCTGAGCCATCGGTGGAGCCTTCTGCACCGGCTCCATGTCTGCCGTACTGTTATTGTTCTCCATCGTGTTCGTGCTTCCGCTCGCCATCCATGGTGACCTACGTGTTGGGTTCTATCAAGAGACATGCCCTTTAGCTGAAGCTATCACTAGAGGAACCGTTTTTGCAGCAACCGTATTGAATCCCGGTATCGTTCCGGGTCTCGTCCGGCTTCATTTCCACGATTGCTTTGTCCGGGTAAGTAGTCGTTTTTATGATTCTGATTGCTATGGCAAGCGACCAGGTTTATGCGACCAGGTTTATGGGGAATCTAATGAGCCTCGAGAACGACCTGATGTATCAGCTGCCGTTGGACCAGTGAACGGCTGAGGCCTGGATTGACCCACAAAGCAAGATACTAAAAATAGGCTTATGAACCGAATGGGAGGATTATCAACAAGATTGGTGCCTCGGGTGGGCTTAGCTGATAAGTAGCTAGTCTTTGTTTCAAATCTCCAAAAGGTGCAACGCGGATCTAACTGGCTAGAAATATTTAAAATTTATTTTTTAAGAAAAATAAAAAAATCATTAAAGTATTTTTAAATATATCAAAAATTCGCTAAGACACATGGCATTACTAAAATGGCCACGAAAATAAATTCGATTCAAATTAGCGATTCAGGACGATTCTAATAGCACTAGCACAAAGACCTCGCGCATTTGCATCTCTTACACTTACTTTGCGCATAAAAAAATTATGCATTTGTTTCTTCTTACAAGTTAATGTCTCTTATGTTTGGGATATACATTTAAAAAATTTTTAACTAACCTTTTACATGAAGCAAATGTGCATGGACACTTGTTCAGTGTTGCTTTCCCGTGATGCGTGTGAACAGTTCGTTTATTGTCCTACTATGGCGAGTAAAACCATTGAATTATAGAACCGGTCATATTGCCTGTTCTAGGTTATAGAATATCGGTTGGTATGAAACACCAACCTTCTTTCTGTTGCAGTATACAGGTCCACCATCTGGTTCAACAGCAAAGAATATGTATCCTGATTGTCAAACCTCACACCCCTTCCACCTTGAAGGCTTTACTAACCAATCCACCTAGCCAGGCGTGTGGAATCCCTGCAGACGATGGCAATTTACGAGACAGTGATGATCACTATGACCACTCTAGGGTCATATGTTGGCAACCCATCTTTCATCCTGCCTATACCTGCATGTTCGCACCTCATCCTAAAAGCTCATGATCACCTTCTTCTGGAAACTCATGATTATCAGTAGTTAGGATCAAATGAACGACGTAGATACATGCAGCATAGTCAAAACTTCAATTCTAGTTTTTCTCCAAAAGACTTGAATTTTTTGCTTTTCCAAAAGAGTGTCTTGCCGTTACAGCAGACTTTAACTTTTGATCAGAAGTTCGACACTTCTTATACTTGGCCTACAACTGGATCACAACCATGGGAGAGGGGATCTTTCATCTTCTAGGATCGTATCGTCTCCTCAAATGCTTCCTAAGTCCACCTATCCCTAAAATGAACTGTACGCGATCACTACTGCTATTACCATGGAAATATTGACCTGCATTTGCACGACAGGGTTGCGATGGCTCAATTCTTCTGGACAGCCCTACCGAAGCGGAAGGGGATACTGCGGAGAAGGATTCCCCATTAAATGGCGCCTCCCTCCGCGGCCTCGAAGTTCTGGACGACGTGAAGGCTCAGCTGGAAATAGCGTGTCCAGGAACCGTCTCCTGTGCAGACATCTTAGCTTTCGCTGCCCGTGATGCTGCCTCCTTCGCCGGCATACCGTACTACGAGGTACCATCGGGTCGGCTAGACGGCCGCATATCACTGGCTGACGAAGTTCCGCACAACCTTCCCATGCCCTTCTACAACCTGTCCACCCTGGCCAACCTTTTCGCTTCGAAAGGCCTAAACCTGGAAGACTTGGTTGTTCTTTCCGGTGCACACTCCATGGGACGAGCCCATTGCCCATCCTTCCACTATCGCCTCTACCATTTCTCACCAACACAACCGCAAGACCCTTCTCTCGACCCATCATACGCAAACTATCTCAAGTCGATCTGTCCGCCGACGGTAAAGCCACTTGGTGAAAGCTCGGCGGTGCCGCTGGATGCAATAAGTTCGAACATGATGACTAACACGTTCTACGTGGCGCTCACACAACACAAAGGGCTGCTAGGCACAGATCAGTTACTCATGAGCTCTTTGCCAACAAGAAAGATGGTAAGAAGATTAGCGCACAGCCCACACCTTTGGCCGAAGATGTTTGCAGAGGCAATGGTAAAAGTGGGAAGACTGACAACCAATGAACCAGGGGAGGTGAGGAAATATTGCCGATCTATTAATGGCTGACGCCTGCCGGGCAGTCTCCGGCTTCTCGGTCTCCAAGCTGGTGTAAGGGAAGATGCATATCAATTAAGCGGATATCCTCTTTTTTCTTTTTAGCTTCAGTACTTATTTTCGGTCATCAAGGTGTTCGTCCAGAAAGCAAAACTCGATGGTCATCTGTATTTTGTTGGAATCATTTTGTCTTAGTATATATGCTATGACGGCAGAACTTCAAAGACCAATTTGTGTAAACACAATCTTGTTTTTCTATATGTACAACTCGTCTTTTAGCCACCGTCTCTTACTAACAAAAAGCAGAAGACACCTCACCCAGGCCTATGGCTTGTAGATGCCCCCCATTTCGTCCAGTGCTTGCTCCACGCTGTGCAGGACATCTGATAAAACGCCACAAAAGAACTAGCTTCAGCACTGATAATTAGGCCCGTCAAAACACAAGGCAAGTTTTCATTTGATTCATATGGAACTGATTGGTAAACCAATTAATGCATACCTTGAAAAGAAGGATCCATCATGTAATCCTGCATATAAATATGACAAGGAAGATGCTTCACTGAACCTAGAAGTAAACCGAGAAGAAACAGGAGATGACATGAAACTGAGATCTCATGAATACCACAATCTTTGATTTGAGACCAGGCTTTTCAAGACATTTCATCTCCTCCATAACATTTTTTGCACTGTCAGCTGGAGTCAAACCTGCACCAGAAGATTCTATTTAGGGCATGATTGAGGGTAATCAATCATACCTCAGCGCCCGATGAGCAGCCAAAGTGGTTGGTTGGAAGCACTAGGATTGGTAAGCAAGCCTCCTCATGAACAACTAGAAGTGTTCATTTATTTCAACGGGATGAACGCATCTCATGATTACCACCAAAGCAATAAGTAATGCACCATCAGATTCTTGAGATCGCAACACAGTAGGGGAATAGAGGGCTCAGTCAAGGGTGGACGATACTGAAACTACCTCAGTGAAATATGAGTGGGAAAATACAAACAAAAAAATTGAAAAAAGAGAGCAATTGGATAGGCCAACAAGCAACTACTCCGCCTTGTAACAATAACCTCGATCCCATAAAAAATTTTTCTCATAGAAGTTGAGGAGAAACAGATAGAGTTATGTACCTGTAGGAGATCCACTACAGTAGCTGTTCAGCAAGGCAGCAAAACTAGGAGGCAAGGCTCCAAAGATCGATTCTAGGTCATCAACTGCATTCAGATTCCCAGGAGCAGAAACACATGGTGGTTTTTCTGTTGCTAAAGGTGATAAATGAGGATGATAGGCATCAACATGGCTTCCAAAGCTGGGTTCCTCTTCTGCCCTGCAAAATTTATGATAGTAATGTTAGCAGTAGTTACATTGCAAAACATTGTTAATTTTGGAATATGTTGTTGAAATTGCCAAGGAACTTACTAAATATAATTTAATCCTGAAGTTATCATGAACAAGTTCGACTTTGAACTGACAAACCTTCGGGCTTCAACTATGTAACGTTCTCAGGTTGTTGCACACCACAAGGTGAATGTTCACCCTGCCTATTGAATTGATAACATGGGCTTCACCAGGCCCAGATCCTTATTATACACAAGGGCATGAGAGAAGTTCCCATCGTTTTTAGTGACCAATAAGTGTATTTCCTTGCAACAATGTTAAACACCGACTTGATAATAGAGGAGAAAAGATACAATATTTAAAGAATCTTACCTATAACGTGGTCCAGTAGAAACAGAAAATTCAGTAGGACATGAATTTTCACATAGAAGACTGTTCCCTCCATAATCATTTGAGACTTCGATACCAACTTTTAAGCACTCCTGAAATAATACAGAATTTTTACACTAAAGAAACCATATGAAATTCACTTACGCTACCTCAGATTCTTATACAAAAAACTAATCACAGAATAATGATCATCATAGACCAAGACTGGTTCAAGAGGGTTCTGACATTCTATATTGCTAGTAGAATTTACAAGAATTTGGACCAAAGCCAAACTTTCTCCACACAGTGCAAGTGTATCCATGGATTGGGACCTTTGTCCTTTATAGAAAGCTCCAGTTAGAAATAGAAGAAGATCAAATACACCTTGTAAGGGATAAGGAGTAGATCAATTATAAGGAATTAAGGAATGACACTATATTTGGGTTCTTCAACGACTGAGAAAGAGTTCCAGAGTACGAGAGCTTTGCTATATTACGTTTCATAAGTTCATACAGAAAAGGAAATGTATCAATTACCTTCAAAGAGATCAAAAATGAGTGTGCATCGGAAGCTGTTGGGAATCTTAGTCCAAATTTTTGAACCTGCATAGTTCGTTGAAATTTCAAACAATATTAAATGCTTGGCTTGGAAATAAGAAATTTATCTAATAGCTTTGGTGGCATCTGATCCAACAGCTGACATGTCAAAATAAAAAGTGCTGTGATGGGTTAATCTCAGATTCTCCATAAAAGGGCTTCAATCAATTTCTCACTAGAAAATTTTTAGGTGCACGTTCATCTAAACATTGGTGGTAAATCAGAGTTTGTGTGGACTTGGTAAAGATGTAGATTCGCTCATCTCCTGTCATCTGAGTTGATGAGAGTGACAAACTTCTTTCATTCTTTTACATCTTCATGAATGTAATGGCACGCATTTTCAGAAAACATCTTGGTGCACGTTCATCTAAACATTGGTGGTAAATCAGAGTTTCTGTGGACTTGGTAAAGATGTAGATTCGCTCATCTCCTGTCATCTGAGTTGATGAGAGTGACAAACTTCTTTCATTCTTTTACATCTTCATGAATGTAATGGCAAGCATTTTCAGAAAACATCTAGAGTGCCCATTATCTTTTCTACAATTTGGGTTTCTCAATGATTTGAATGCAGAGGCACCTCTGTACAAAACTAAGGAGAAGCAGAGGAAAGCACCTGCATGATCATGTATGACAAGAGTAGAGAATAAGGAGAAACATCCTTTAAACCCCTCCTCTCCCCCCCCACCCGGGTCTTCATACTTCCTCAAGAAAAATGAAAAATAAAAGCATTTATAGTTTGATGGTGTCTCACATGGATATAGTGAACTACTCTGCAAAAAATTCACATAAAGGGACTGATTTCTAAAACAGAAATTTTTTAGCCCAAATATAGAATGGGGAAATTTTTCTTAATTTGAAACAGAAAAGTATGGGTTTCATATGATAGCTTGTGACATCCTTGAACCAAAAGTCACTTTCTTAATGGTTGATTTGAGGATAATAGCAGCCACCTTTCTTTGTGTAACTAAAAGTAGGTTCAATGAAATTGAAAACTTGCTTGGATCTGTTGAGTCAATTTGTTAAAGCCAAATGTAGACATGCATTAATCATGTGCTTCACCCTCAAAATTTTCACCTCTTATGGCAAAAGTTTCTATAGAAATTTCCATGCTCTTTTGAACATATTAAGATGGACAAAGAGATAAGAACTGATATTCTTAGTTGTCAAGGCCTAAAGTTTAATGATTTTGATCACATTCATGATCAAGAAATGTGTGCTTCACAAATAATCCTAACTTCATCATCACGAAACATAAACAACAGAAACAAGAAACTAAAATAATCTTCAAAACTTGCCTCATCAGTATGGTCTCTGTAGCTTGCAAATACAAGTCTACTTCCTCGGCAACATGATATTTTCGGCCAGCAAAAGTGAAGATTGGACACATAGTGTTCCTCCTGAACAAATAGATAAAAACAAGGAGATGAGATGATATTTCCGGCTTATCATAAAATTACAAGTAAGCTATATACTAATCCACACAGTAGTTAACTTGCAAATACAAATAAATATTCCGAAAGAGCCCAACTAACATGTCATGTAACTCACGAAAGTGCTACATTGCTATTGAGCCAAAATGAACATAAAGAATAAATTAAAAAACAATAAAAAAGATAATATTTAATGCAAAATATGTAAAAACTACAACGTTCCTTTTTCATCGTAAAATACATGCATAAACCTACTATTCCAAAAGCCAATGAGGACACTACCTACAGATGTGCCAGCAAATGTGGATGGATAAATCTGCTAAATTAGGATGTCCAACTGCACATAGAAATGGGACGAAATGCCAGTCATTTTACAAATGAAACGCAGAGAAAGAAACCGTCTTCTAATGGCTTGTTTAGTCCAAATAACAATAGAACAACTTCCCTGCCTCTTACGATCGACTAACCCAGTGCAAGTGCCGTAAAAAACTAAAGATGCGTTACAACAAAATCGATCCGTTTTCCCTACAGCATCCAAAAAAAGTTCAAATATACAAAGGTGCACACTGCTTCGAATTACATATTAGATAAGACAAGGTAACTATGGGATACAGAACCTGACCAACTGATAAAGACTGAAAAACAAAAAATAACTAACACAGCAACTTAAACCCTTTCAGGAGCAGCTGAAGAACGTGGAATTTATCTTAAAATCAAGAAACGAACAATAACTCGTTATGCATCGGAAACAAGAAAAAGAAGCAAATAAGTATCTAACCTGTGGTTACTATGTTGGAAAAGACGGATAAAAGAAGCAAAGAAAAAAAAAAGTAAAAAGATTAGAGGCCGGAATGTCCTCCAGTAAGCAAAGAACAAGAAAAGTGAAAGGTGAATTGAGAAATATTTCTAGAAATGGCAAGACTATACCATGTTTTTTCTCTCAAAAGAAAATAAATGAAAAAATAGGAGTAAATACTTCATAGAGAAATCAATTATATCAGGAAACCACAAAAGACAAACAAGAATATGAAGTGAAACCAGTACAACGAACAGACGATGAAGAAGAAGTGTAATTCAACATTTCGACTGTACAGTAATTGAAAGCGGTACCTCATTTTTAGAGGAGAAAAAAAGAGGAAGACAGAGAGAAAAACAGAGGAAAGTAGAACCCGTCTCCATTCATTCTTCAATTCCAGGCAAGAAACCACCGGAGCTATTCGTCTAAAACAAAATTTCGTCAAGACAGAGACTATAACGATACATAGCGAGCTTCGCACAAAAGCAAGAGATCAAACAAAAAGTCCATCAGTGAAAAATCTCTAGAAAGAATCCTCGAACTTTAAAGAAAAAGAAAAATTAAACAATTTCAATCAACGTTCGGAGCCAAAGTTCACCGAAAAAGAAGAACCAGAACAAAGAACTCGGAGAACCACGCGGATCATATCATGTAAGAAGAAGAGGAGGAAGGACGCCGGAGAAGTGAATCTCTATTTAAGGAGCTAATAAGAGAGCAAGTTCTTACGTGGATGTTTCCCTTGAGAGAGACAACGAGTACGGCGCCGGCCTGCTGCTGCAAGAGGAGGAGAGTGGCGGAGGAGGAGGACGCCAGCCATGTCCTCCTCCCCGACCGTCGGTTCGTCGCTCTCAGGTGAGGCGAGACGGGAAGCGTCACGGGAACCACCGGAGGGACGGTGATGAGCTGCGCCAGCTGCGCATGCCACCGGTTTCCGTTCCCTAACTCGCGCGTGCGGAGATCGTCAGTCGGCACGAGAGCAAGCACCTGATTCATCTCCTCTCACCCTCTTCTGCCACTCTCGGCGCCCCTTCAATTTATACAGACCAAAGAAACGCGCGGCATCAAGCAGCAGGTGTGAAATGGTGCGTGCGCATCCGTTGGGAGAAACCGCACGTCCTCCATGGGGACCACAATCCTACCTGGCATGTTTCTGCGGGGCCCACCCATCCGAATCGGTTGGGAGAAGCCGTCCTCAGGGGGGACCACAGTCCTAGCTGGCATGATTCGTGCCGGGGCCCACGTATGAAGCTAAAGAAAACGATTGAGGCCGAAGTTCGCGCCTTGCAAGCCTTTACAGGACCGAGACCGAGCTGTTGATCAGATTCTACGTATTATATTAAATTTCTTAGCAATTATGCATTTATTAAGCTGTTGAAATATTTATTTTGCATATTAAGTTTTATATAAGCTTAGTAGGCCTAGGCTCTAAACTTTTACTACTTTTAATCTTTAAAACATTGTGGTTCATGTGAATGGAAGCTAGTTCAAGATCAGCACGCTTAGTTCAATTTTCTTAATGATCTTCCTTGCTGTGACTGGTGAAGATGAGTAAAGTTTGTTAAGCTCAGTTAGTTAGTTTATTGACCAGCGACGTACGTAGTTAATTGAATGGCAGGGACTGCTCTTGCATCTTGGCTCAACGCTTGAAAATATCGCTTCGACAAGTAAAGCTAATTAACAGGTGTGCAGTCTCTGATGCTATTTCAAGTTAAAAAAAAAAAATTATTCAGAAACGATTTTGATTTGCTTAAGTGGTTATTTATAGCCGGAACTAATCTTCAACGAACACCTGTTTGCATGTTTTTTAACATTATCTATATATATATATATATGCTTGAATACGGAGAAATTAGGGTTCTTTCAGCCTCGATAGAACATACACGTAATGTGTTGTATACATTCATATTTTGGAGCTGCGATTCAATAGCAGTGCTACTTAAGCAAATTACATCCTCAAACAATTTTAGGAGCATTAAGAGCGATTGCATTTCAAATAGACCAAGTATCTTGTTAACATAAATTTCACTCCTGATAGGAAATTAATATTTGTTTCTCAAGGACACTAAAAAAGTATGAATGGTTGATCAGGATTTTAGGATACAAATTAAAGAAATGAAGTTGATCAGTTCAACTTCTCATCCAAGGTATCGAGGTGGCATAAAAGATTTTTTGGAAAATTTGTTGGAACTTGCACCACTGACTGAAATATATCGAGGGGCACATCTAGCTGGTCGGGCAAGCTTAGCCGTCAGAGCATTAACTTATTTATTAAACTGCAAACGTCAATCTAACCACCTGGAGAAATATATAAAGCTCCAAGGGACATAGTGTAGCTGGTTAGGTTTGCGGGTTGTGTGAGCCTATTCATCCAGCTCAATTCTCATAGGTGTTATTTCTCTCGACTGCAAATGAAGGGATTGCGACACTCTACTTAACAAGTATATCATACCCTAAAGCAGCGTTTGATCCAGAGAGCAAAGAGAAGAGAGGAGGACTTGGGTGCTTCTTAGGGCAGCTCGTGCTCACCCATGATGATATATAATACAATGGAAAAGCTGAAGCTGGAGAAGGACATGACTCGAATGAGGTCAATTATTTCTCAGCTCGTTACAACTCCCCCCTTACCATTTCTCTACCAGTAGGGACGATGTCGTGTTTTATTTTCGATTGAGAATATGTTCCTTTAGATCGTATTAAACGCTTGCATTTCATGGCCGTCGACTTTCTTGATGCTGTCAAAATCCTGAACTCAAGATTAATCTCAAGAGTTAGATGCCTATTGAAGCAACCATGTAATTCACATCGAGAAGACAAAACTTGACTAAAACAACTTGAAACCGTGAGACCTTAGGGGTGCTCTCACACATAACCTTGCGGATGGATTTTTGCCACATTTCACCTGTGAATTCTCCGGCATTTTATGTCTTTAATTCTATCAAAACTCCCTTATACCTCATAAAAAACTGATTTCACAAGTACAAGTTGAGATTCGAAAGAAATTCAGAGGTATATTCCAAGATCATTTACACCCAATACAACACATCCTGTTGCCATGTTCATTCTTGCTCCCAACATCAAAAAATATTCAACATATGAAAACAACCACTAATATCATGAGAAGAACAGGAATGTCTTTTCAAGATTTGCATACATTGTTTTACCTGTTCTATTATTCTCCACTGTAACACCGCTCAACATTTTCGCTCTTCCAACTCTAATATCTGCAATGGCAGGAGACAAAACCTTTCATCGGATACCATCCTTTTCAATCGGACACATTGAGCTCAAGCAGAATTCCTTCTGCTCTTACTCCCTCTTGATCTTTGGCGGGTCTTCTTCGATCCTGGACCTGGCGGAACTTTCTCTGATTCCTTGGAGGACAACACCGACAAAGATGATGATGGCGATGATGAATCCTAAAAGCACCTCCATCAATTTTCTTTTGATGCCACAGGAAAGGCAGTATACGAAACAATCACTTTCCGTCTGTCTCTCTCTCTCTGTGGCTAAGAGAAGAGAGAGCCCTGTTCTGACATCTGATTCACCAGTGCGTGGTATTGCAGAAGAGGCGGCTGATGAATGCGGGCGCTAAGAAAACAGCTGCTCGTTCGTCATTTGACGTGCTCCTTAGTTGAAGCCTCGTCAATTCCCGCTTCCTGCTCCCAACGTGCAGCCAAGTTCTTGATCTTCTCTTGAGAAGGAAGCCAAATTCTACGGCTACTTGTCCCTTAAAGGGGATGATCAATCATCTTGATCAGTTATACATGTCTGATGACTCTTGGCATGCTCCATATGTGGATGATTATTGGGTGTTCATAGAGAAACCCCTTTATTTATATATATATATATATATATATATATATAGCAGACTAATAAGCCAATAACAAAAATCAATATGATATGTAAAATGTCCTTTTTTACTTTAAGTTTATCAAGATGATGCTACAAAATATATATTAAGTTGATTGTTTTTTAGATTTTTATAGTACTTTTATAATAAAATAAATAAATAACTTTCACAGCAGCGATATTTTGATAGAAAGAACTTGATTCAAGCTCATGTTTTATATCAAAATAGCTTTTATAAAATTATATTAAAATGTTTATATTTTATTTAAAATAAATTTGCAAAAAAATAAATATTGTATATACATATATATTTGTAAATTGGAGCGTTTTAACGAGTCACCCAATGAGCCAAAGAAACTTACGAAAGTTGAACTGACAAATAACACGGACAACTAAGAACGCGTTTTCCAGAATTACGACGGAAAAGTAGGGCTCAAAAGAAATTTCTGACGCAGTGAAGGCCGGGTAGCTCCCGGTGGCTGGAGCGGTAGTAGCAGCGGCCTTTCCGGGAGCGAAAGGGCAACCTTCCGTCATCTTCGCGTGTGCGAGCGCGAGTTCACTAGTTCAGGCGTGAAACAGCCCCGTTTAAGAAGAAGAAGAAGAAGAAGGAGGAGGAGGGGCGGGAGTGTGTAGCAAAGTGGGACGACGCCATGGCCTCTGCAATCTTTCGCTCCCCGTTTCTTTCCTCCTCTTCTTCTTTACGTTTTCTAAGTTCCGGCGCTGGAAGATCTGTCGACTACCGAAGCCCGTCCACTGTTCGCTTTTCAGCTAAGATTGGAGGCCCAGCTGTTGCCAGGAGACGGCCGGAGCGCATTGTCAAGGTTGCGTTCGATGAAGCCGCCACGGCAGACGAGTTGGGAATTCTCGAGGTCGGAGCTCTGAATCCAGCAGTATCTTCGTCTTACCGGAACCCAGAGATCCCGAAGCCGAACCAGACAGTACTGGAGGCTCAGGCGAGGGTATGCACTGGGCCGACACAGACGAGGCCGCTATCGGAGGAGCAAGCTTTCCGCGTCCTCGATACGATCCTAAGATCAGGTCCTTGGAGTTCAGGGCTATAGATTTCTTCATTGTTCATCTTTGTTTCTCCTGCAATTAGTCATCGTTTCTCAGATTAAGGATTTATGTTTTCGCTTCATGTTCCTCTTCTTACGGATAAAATGTCGCAGGACCTGAAGCACCGATTCTTAAATTATGAATTTGAATCTTTATGTAGTCAATGGGCTGCTAGAAACCCCTGGTTCACACAGAATTAGGTGGAGGTGATCTTTTATGTAAACCTTTCATGTACGCTTTTCTTCGTTACGACTTGCACTCGTAATGCTTTGCACTTCACTAACAAGATACCTAGTGATCTCTTTCTTCTTGCGACTTATGAATGTGTTGTTATGCCGATAATCATTTAGTCAGATTTGTGTGTTTATTGTTTTGGTGGGCCAGTTGACCTCCAATTCCTTGTATGGTCATTTTTCTGCAAGGTCAAACCAATGGGTTAGATTTTCCTAGTGCGCACGAGAAGCATCACCCAAGGTTTCACACTAAGAAACAACTGGGAACAATGCATGGTAAATGTGCTCCTACTGTACTTGGTCCAAAAGTCTCTGCGGTTCCCTCCATTCTAAAAAGAGCACAATAAAAGCAAAGAAAACCTAGCCAAGTTAAACTTTTCTATTCTCATCTTAGGCTTTGAAATTTGGATTTTATGCACTAGGTTCCCATATAATTGTATATGGAAATATAGAAAAGAGAAAAGAGCAGAGTTGGTTGGCATCTTGAACAGCACACATTTAATTCTAAGTCGGAAGGTTCTGCGGTGAGTGGAACTGACCTAGCTCGTGTCTGCAGTAAGTGTGTACTGTGTTGATTAAGATATCAGCCTTTTGCTTTGATAAGTCAGTTTTTGGTAATGTGGAGAATAGAAAGTAAAGTTCATTGCGTGAAGTCATACTGCTTAATTAGCTTGATTTATTTTTTCCATTTTTATATTTTATATTTATTTATTATTTTCTGATGTTATTTAAGCTAGAGGAGAACTGGGAGATGAAGAGGAAGTATCTAAAGCACAACTTGGAGCATTTTTTGCTGGGATGACAATACGTGCAAATTCTTTTCCAGAGGCTACTCAATGGAGTGAAGGAGAAAGAAATGCTATGAATACTTTCTGGCCGCTTCTGGTGCAGTGTTTGCCACCAGATGTTCTTTTTATAGCAGATCCTGAAGGCACAATTATGGGGGGATCCAGTTCAGTTGGGCCTTTATATACTGGCCAAGGAACTACTGAGATGAGATTGGTAGGTGCCCTACGAGAAGTCTTGGCAGGTGGTCACCTTGGTTATGAGGAGGTTCAGGGGGTACTTCGGGATACTCTTCCTTTAAGATCAGATGATGTGGACCTAAGAAGTGTCAAAGATTCATTGTTATCAGCATTTCTTATTGGTCAAAGAATGAATGGAGAAACAGACAGGGAAATAAAGGCTTATTGCCTGGCTTTCGATAATGAACATGGTAATGCTTTTGTCCCTTTCCCGGTTTAGTATCTTTTACCCACGGAACAGGTGAAAAGATATTACATCATATGTTCAAGTTTGAGATTTTTTTTCTTTGACCAATTTGGAAGTTTCAGATTAGTATGTCACTACAGAAACGTCATAATGTGAATCTGTCAAAAATGTTTCTTGATCAGGTTTCCTTATGTTATATTGCAGACTTCTGTGTTCAGATTCTAGGTGTTCCCTTCAGTGGTCACAAAGTTATTAAAATAGTTCCTCTTTTTGTTTACATTCTTTTGTGATGGTTTATAGGCAGACTAAAAGATATAATTATAAAAGTAGTGTAAAGAGACATTCCATGCAGAACACAGTTTTCTGTTGCCTGTGTTTTTTGAGTTCTTATATATTGTTGTATTATCAATAACTGGTTGCACAATTATTTAGCATGTCACACATGGATATCACTGCTTCATATTTTCAATTATAATGTCAATCCTACTTTGTGGAATGCATTCTTTTTTACGAGGGCTCGAGAGTTCTCTCTGAAGATGCATATTGGAATGTAGCACTTTTCACTTGTGGGCCAAGTGAATTGTCAAATGGTACAAGTGAATTCAGTCTTGGGAAGCTATCCTGGGTGCATCTGTGGGTGCACAAGATTATATATATATATATATTTATTTATTTATATATTATGGGTACGTTTTAAGCCAAAATTGAACGAAAAAAAAAGTTATACTTACCAACACAAAAGAACAAGTTATTTAAAAGACTAACTAAACAACAAATTTATGACTGAACAACACCAAACCCTAGTCAATGGCAAGTTACTAATAAGCTTACACATGGTTGAACTTCTCATAATTGACAATTAAATTTAGTGGGTTGGAGCAGCACCAGCACTTGGTGCAGGTAAGACATGGATGCAGCTACCTCTTTTAATATTCTATGTTACTCAGAAAGTATCCTGAAAATTAATCTTTTTTATAGTAGAAACTTTTATATGGGGATATGCTGTAATTCTTGTTAGACCTATTTCATGTATTTAGGTTGAGTCTGGTGATTGAAGCTTTCTTCTGCGACCATTGCTTATGTTTCCAATTTTATCAGGTGCTTTACCAATGGCTGATGTTAGCTCTTTAACACACTATGGTGAACCCTATGATGGAAATACTAGATTCTTCAAAAGTACACTTTTTGTTGCTGCAGTTAGATCCTGCTATGGAGAATGCTGCCTGCTTCATGGGGCAGAATGGATGCCACCTAAGGTCAGAAAGTACTTTGTTTGGTGACTGTTTCGAAACAAAAGTTAATTTTGGTCTCTCATAAGACGTTTTACTTGAACTTCTTTAGTTTATCATGCCGTCTTGCCTTGGTATTTTCATAATTGTTCCCTGTATAATGCAAAAGTAAGCTTTGATATGCTAAAGGTTGTTTTGCTCCAAGGTTTCTAGGGGGGTGTCACTGATGAACAAATGCTTATGTTCATGGGAGCTAGTACTAGCTTGACCCCTATTGAGGCTAGAATGCTTCTTGAGGTATGTTTATGGAATTAAAGGCGCTCCATCTTGAAGCATCATTTTTCTTGATTTTCAAATGTTGTGCTATTACATAAACACAGGCTTTTCTGTTTCAGGATGAGGATGTTGGTTTTGCGTACATAAGTCAACGTGAAGCTTGCCCATCCTTGTATGCATATCTAACCATAATTCTCTGTTGAATTGACTATTGATTTTTATATTTGTTGACTTAAAAATTTTACGCTTCTGACTTGAAAATTTGGAAAAAATTCGTAAAAGTGCCTTATGTTCGCGGGTTCTGTACCATATTCAATCGAAGCATATGTTTTGGGTATGATTGAGTTTATCTTGTTAGTAGGTTCTATCACTTCCAATGCATCTCAAAATCAAATTCTCTGATTGTGAAAAATGTGTCATGGTACATGAGCATGAAAGTGTTAACCATGTTGACTTCGCTTCACCGTTAACACAGGAAGCAGTAAGTAAATCTTACTGAAAATGACCAGAAGGTAATATCTCCTTTTTGTGGTTCAAGATATATATATATATATATATATATATATATATATATATATATATATATATATATATATATATATATATATATATATATGTATTGACACACACACACGGAAAAGCTTTTTCTGAAAGCAAACATTCAACGATGGGAAAATAAGGGAAAACGTGAAAAAAAGGAAAAAGTCATGATATTTTTAAGTTCGTTTTAACATGTTATTAAATATTTTAAATTTAATCAATGTTTTGTAGCATATTAGAAGAAAAATCAAATTTCATGTTTTTCTATGTTTCAAAATATTGATGTTTTGAGTTCCGTAGATTTACCTTCAAAAACAAGCTTCTTGATTTACATTGAAAAAAAACCTTGCTGTTAAAAACCTGAGAACAACATTTTTTACATTGGTATTTGTAAAGTTACAAACTTGCAAATAATTTTCATGAGTGCAGAGAGAAAAAAAAAAGAGGCAAAGAGAGAACCAATAAAGAAGGAGATTTAGCATAGTACAGAAAGAGCATGTCTTAACTATCTTATGCTTTAAAATATTAATGAGTTCAGATGGAGCTTCAACCTTTTCTTACTATGTAAAAGAAGATGTAAACTTTGTAAATGTACCTTGCAGATATTCACTTGTTGGATTGAGGGAGCATATAAAAAAGCGTCCACCAATTGCTACTTCTGAGAAAGTTCAGCAGTATGTGCGGGTGAGCTGATATTCCTTTACATCGTTGTGTACAAATCAGGTGGATAACTAATAGTGATGCTATGACTGCACGTTGTTTGAGCCAATACTCTGACATTGGTAGGAAATTTATGTAGGATGATACAGGACGTTTACATGTGTTTTTTGGAAAAATATTTATAACGAAACTTGGACACTTCTAACTGTATCTATTTCATGTTGGTTGGCTCATGGTTAAGAAAATTACCTTTAGTAGTATCAGAAGCATGAACTACAACATGCTTTGCCACCATACTGGTTTGCTCATGGTTAAGAAAATTACACTTACTATTATCAGAAGCATGAACTACAATGTTCTTTGCAACCATACTAGTTTGCTCATGGCTAAGAAAATTACGTTTAGTAGTATCAGAAGCATGAACTACAACATCATTTGCAACCATACTATGTTTCTTCTCGAGAGGTGCTCGCTGCATCTCAGTAGTTGCATTATTCCACGTGAGGCATGTCCCAGCCTTTTCTCTGGTATCCTTTTCACAAGCCTCATTCTCGTGCTTCATCAAACATACAACTGTCTGTACTGGCACTTTGACTTATCATGTTCAAAAGATAATCATACTACAAATTTATGCACACACACACACACACAGACATTTGTATATCTGTTTATTTATTAGCTGCATAGCCATTTTGGAAAATATGTACGGTTCAAAAGCAGATGATAAAGAATGTCACTTTTACATTTTGTATGAAGCATGAAGATATATGAAATGTGCATGTTGCCACGAAAAAAATGCTATACTAGTTCAGTTATTATTAGCTTTATTTTTAAACTGTATGCAGACACATATCTAGGATTTTTTGCTGATTAGTCATATCTTCCATGCATGCTTTATAATTTCTTGGAATTAATGTTACTTGTATTGTGCTTCTTTTTAATCTTCCTATCCCCCAAATATATTGTCTTGAAAATGCTACTAAATATGTTGATGGAGATGATTTTAATCATAGGCACGGGGGAAGGAGTCCATTGTTGCTGGCTTTTACCATGAGGGTTATCTAGATAAACTGCTGACTCTTATGAGAAGACGAGGAGTTCATTCTGGTCTAGTGGTGAAGGTATAGTGTTATTTTTTAGCAAACTTAAGCACATTCCATAAGCCGTATACATCAGGATAACTACCTAGACGTGTGTGGATGTCCCCTATTTGAGTAACAGGGTTAGATTATGGCGTTGGAATAATCTGTCACCAGTACCTTTCAAGCTCTTTCATGGTTTTGAGTTTTAACTGTTTATTATGGTCATCTACATGCATCTTCATGTAAGTATGTATTTTGCCTTGGAGTCTTGTGTCCAAGTCTTATTAACTATGTTTGTGGCACAAACAGGGTGAGGAAGGTGGAATTTCAATGACAACAAAGCCACGCTCACTAGCAGCATCAAAAGGTCTGCCAGTAAACTACTGTGCAGGGTTTCGTTCACTTCAAGTCAGTGGAAGTAATTCAGAAGCCGATGGTAGGTAGTGATAGTACATATAAATGAACTTGAACATGTGAATTTTCCTTTTTGCCATGCTTTGGCTCGTCTAGTAAGTTCTTCTTCTGAAACAAATATAGCACAATATGGTGCATATGATATAACTTAAAAAATATGGGAATAATTTTGTCTATGTTATTAATATCAAGAAATCCTGATCAGTCTGCATTTTCAGGGGTTTCTCGTGAAAGTTTCAGTATTGAAGTCAATGCTAAGGATTACGGTTTTCAGCCAAGTGATACCCCAAGAACTGATAGATCGGTTAGTTCCTTTGCTTTATGGTCCTTCATTTTAATTGACGTAACAGCTGGTGCATGGAATGTTGCTCAGGACTTCATAAATTTACCAGAGCCATTGTTCTAATTTTTTATTCATCTCTTGGTGTATTTCACCAATCTAAGCTGTCAACAGCTTCCAAGCTTCTCATATAAGTCTTCCATGAGAATACATTTCCTTTTTCTGCTCTGATGGTAGAATAAGTTTGCCTAACCTGCATGAGCGCTCAGGCCTTAATTGTCCAAAAGAAATGCATTCACTTGGTTAATTGTCTCTTCAAATTGGTGCTATGCTGCCTAGAGGCTAGAGTTACAATGGATATTGTGGATGAATGCTGATAGCTGATCTCATTGATGCCCTTATGAACTAAAAGCCCTTTCTGGCACGGTTTCCTGTCACTTGTGCAGGTAACTGCTTTATCTTCATCATGAGGAACCCAAATATGTGGTGGACAATCTTGTTTTTGGTGATGCTATGATTTTGTGTTATCTTGTCCACATCTTTAAGTTCTTGGCCATTGAAAACTCGCTTCTTAGCCCTCCCATCACCATTTTTCTGCCTCTTTCTTGCTGAACTCGAACTGGTATCTTGTAAGATGCCCAGCTTTAATCAGTGAAAATTTCCAGGTTTTGCGATGTAGGTAACAGATCTTCAGTGTTTCTAGCTGCCTTGGGGAGAAACAAATATTTAACATGTTTATGTCGTCTCTCCACGTTGTGCATTTGGCATAAGCCATTACCATTTTGTTTCTGACATAGCGTGAAATAACTTGAGCACCTTGGGGAATTGCAAAATAGGTTTCGAAGAACATCGAATTGGGTATAGCTGCTCTTCGTGGAGAAAAAGGACCAGTCTATGACCGGATTGTGCTGAATGCCGGATTGGTAGACCACTTGCTTGGCTGCCCTGGTGCAGAGGATGCTTTGTCAGCAATGGAGAGAGCTAGAGAAGCAATTGACAGCGGCAAGGCTTTGAAGAGGTTAATGGCGTACATAAAGGCTACTCACCAAATGAAGTGATTTATCAGTTTTTCTTCTTTCGTATCATGAACGTGGAACGGAGGGTGGGGTTGGCTTTGCGATTTCCTCGGGGAAGGAACAATGTTTAAAATAATGTTCTCATCCAGACATCATGTGGCTGTCTTCCTTAAAGAGTGTAATTATGTCTTAAAGATGGTAATCTGTTTGTTGATTAATGACAAGAAACAAAAAATGTGCATACAAAATTGTACTTTTGGTAAAGAATGGGAATAATTTCCAGGTTGATAAAAATATGACTACATTTAAAAATATTTTTTTTTCAGGTTGTGCCTTGATTTAAATCTACAACCGAAATTCTGAACGGGGAGGCGATCAGTCCATTCTGAGGGAGAATAGTTAGTTTAAGAATTCCCTTACCTGCAAGTTGTCTATTACGTTTCGTTGCCTGTAGTCAACCTAGTTGCTTAAATATCATACGGTGCTCACTTAATGGTTTTGGAGAGATGAACCACCTGATTGGAACCTCTAACTTCGGTTGTGGATGATGTACATCTTATACTTAGGAGTTACAGGATTGCATATTTCTGCCACCAAACTCCATATGGCCATAGGGTGAGGAGTGACTGAAATCGGACGACAAACAAGAACACTGGAAAAACATAATCACGTTTACCGACCAGGTTGCTACCGTGAGCACAGGTACGGGAATAACGGGACAAGGTATCGACATATATTGAGGGTACACATGATAACGCGAATTTGTCAATTACAGCCTCGCAGAGGTGGAGGTTTCAGCTGCCAATAAGCCAGGGAATTTGGAGGAAACCAAGAAAAGAGAAAAAGGAACCTTAAATCTGCAACCAGACACGTCAAGTTCCATACAAGTTTTTGATGGGCATTATCGCCACCCTTTGTCCTTGCATTACAAAAGCAAAAATTGAATAAATTTTTATTCCCTGCAGGGAATTTTAAAACCTCTCATAAAGTCATACAGGAGCCGGCTTCAACTTCCCAATTGTCATACAAGAAAACAGAGCAAGTGAACAGACGAAATTCCTATGTCTGAAGTCCTACATTTTTACAAGGATTAAATTTGCAGGGAGGATGCAATTGCCTTGGCCAAGCTCAATATCTCAAAAGGTCGTCTGCTACTCACCTCCTTGACGGTGAATGGGCAAGAGTCCGTAATCCAAAAATAGGTGAAGCCATTCGCTGGACCAACTGTAAACACACACACACAGGGAGTGAATACGCATAGGTGCTTGAATTCACAAATTTTTGGTACATACAAGAACTCCAAATGGTCATAGAATAGAGAGAAAGAAATTCCAAACGGATTGGAGCTTCAAATCACCAGAGCTCGTCTAAGTTTGGTAAATCAGTGGCAATTTTAAGAAATGTGATATGCTTACCTCCACTGTCATGTTGAAATCTTTCCCATGACCTATTTGGGAAAACACCATGTGTAACATAAGCACTGATTTTTCCTGCTCCATGTGCCGCCAACATTTTCTACACATGCACGATAAAACAATCACATTCTATTTCCGGATAAGAACATCTGCATAAGTAAACAATCATAAACACAGTTGCTTCCTATCACAGGCAAAAAATTGGGGAGAGGTCAACTGACATGGTTCGCCACAATTTGCTGGTTACCAGGGCTCACTACAGGTCAGAAACCTAACACGCTTTCAGATGAGAAGGTCATAAACTTGGTTGCTCAATGTTTGCAACAGAATATCTATTCTTATATTCTAAAAGTATCAGATGATTGCTCTATATAAGCGACAAACACAACGCATGGCAAGCAAATAGAAAACAGATGAAAACAGACATCAAAGGCTGTGAGGATAAAAGGTCAGTTACAATCACAGACAAACACAGAGAGAGGGAAGCTCATGAAACCATGTTAAGGCTGAAATAAGTAAATTTTAACAAGTGATAATAATGAAACAGCATAGGAAAAAATAAAGCTGATGGTTAACAAATTCTCTTCCTTTATCCAAACATCAAAAGAAGAATGCAAACTTCAACGGAAAGAGACATTAACAACTCTAGAGAACAATCATATGGGCTCTAATCTGGATGCTAAAGTATGGAAAGTGAAAATCTCAATAGGTAGTTTTCCTATTAGTCAAAGTAAAAATACATTTATCCAAGACATGCAGTTAGCAAATAATTTATTTATTTCTCACAAAGTATCACTTATACAATGGGAATATTGCCATGTTAGAATCGAAGAAGTATTAGCTGGTCAGATATCCACAACAAATTTTTTTCTCAAGGATCACCACTCAGAATACCATAGGATTAAAATGAGGATTGCTAAGTGGTAAAGAAGAGGCTAGTAAATCATAAAAATCCAGGTGGTATCAGAAAAACAGTCTCATCACTTGTGTCAGTTCCATGTACAGAATTTAACGACCTGACAGCAATCTGTATACCTGGCACTCAATCAGTGTCCCCCCAGATTGCACCAAATCATCAACTATCACAACATGACGGTCTCTTGGATCTCCCTCCTTCAAACGTACAAATCGTTTATCCCCTTCACGAACTTTCGTGCAGATAATCTGGATGAATAAATAACTGGTTGTGATATGAGACGTGGATTGGATTACCTTAGGAACATGAAGAAATACTACAGCTATCTGGGTATATCATTGAACCCCTATGAGCGGAAAATAGGAATTTACCACAGGGAAATGTTGGAGCTGCTTGTGGAATCTCTTCCATGATCCATCATCAGGAAATGCAATGGTTATCTGGAATTAGCAAAGATGTATAAGATGAACACGGTTGAAATAGAGATGAAAGGAACCAACTTCTGATGTTCAACATCTTTCAGCATTGCAAGCATGAGAACCAACACAGTCAATTCAGCATTAGGCAGAACTTTCATGTGCCAACCTGATATACCATCATCAGGTAATTAACATGAGCATGATAAATAAAGAAAACATTGGATGAGTAACATACGGAGAAGAAACAGAGATCAGATCAGTTTACATTGTCTGAATCTGGAAGCTGCTGAAGTCTTTGTTTAAGCAAGGGGATCCCACTCTCAAAGCATGGAAGAACATTATCGCCAAAGTAGAATCTCTCCTGCAACAGTGGACATTGTTCAACTTTTAAATAGTAAGCAATTAACTAAAACAGACCACAATCAACTATGACTAGTTCTGAAAGGGTGGGTAATCTCATGCAAAGGGCTTCATGCATCATATCTCCCACTAAAAATCATAATGAGCACGGAGAACTATGTCACATCCAAAAACTATCATGGTATCTTGTTTCTGGGCATCATGACAAGATCATGCATAATACCATAATTTGTATCAGGTATATATAGGATTTGAAGGACAGCAAGATCATGCATAATACCATAATGTATCAGGTATATATAGGATTTGAAGGACAGCAAGGTCATTTAACTGTTTATATTTACTGCTTGTGGGACAGAATAACAACATGACAGGCATTGGCGAAAAGACATAAAGATGTCAATCTAAACAAAAATTAAAATCCAGTTATTGAACGATATCACCATATCACTTTTGCTTAAAGTTGAACAAGAATAAGGCTTATTTTTTACTTTTATCATGACTACAAAAGCAAGCAGAAGATAGGCAAGGGGGAATGGCAACCAAAACTGACAAACACCAGAACAAAATCAAACTTAAGCTCTTCAAGCTCCGTTCATTACATAAACAGCTTTGTTCATTAAAGCATACAGATAAAATCACGCTTCTCTTTCGTATTTTATTTCTTATTCGACATCTACAGCAGACAATTTCCCAACTGTTCATGAGAGCTTATTGCATTCAATTCTTGTTCCATGACCACAGTATCTTCTGATGCAGATACTTGGATTTCTATGAGCTCAAGAAAAGTTCAAGTTGGGTAAGCACAGGTCAGCTTGAACAGTTAATCGTAGAAAAAAACAAAAAGAAATCAACTACCACTTTGACAGCAAGATTGAAACCTAACCTCACCTCTGAAGAGCCATCATATTAACCGCTAAGGCAGTTTTGTTGGTGCTAAAAGACACAATATTGTCACACATGATGCCATGAACATATTTAATGAGACAATTCAAGCGTGACTCATTTTGTGTAGGCATCCAAGCTATAACTCGGGGAAGCAAATGGACAAACCAGAAGGAAACTCAGAAACATGGTTCAGTGCAGTTTCAATGAGCTAATTTCAAGTTAGCATAGCCTCATTGTGCACCCCAGTTTGAGTCCTCATTCTTTTTTTGTGCAATAACTAATTTTTTTTTTGTGCAATAACTAATTTATTCGTGGGAAAACAATCAACTTGAGGATGTACAGGGGATATGGAGAGCAGCAGAAACAATTTCATGCTTTTTCCTAAAACAGAAAGTATCGTCTAGGGATTTCTGGCAGAAGTAGCCCGATTGGCTAAATAAAACAAGAAGAGAGACAACAATGGAAGAAGAAGAATATTATAGAAATGCACTAACCCTTCAAGCTTTTAGCACCAACCTGCAGGGCATGAATGTCAAATATGACCAGGCTGGTTGGCCCACCTCTTGAAATCGGTATATTTGATAATATTCTAGCAAGAGTGAACGCCGTAGCCACATCTCCTTCTTCTTCCATACGTTCAAAAGATCCCGTAGGGAAAAAAGGGAGGACAAGTGTAAATGATGATACAAACATCCTTGGCAACGCATAAATAACTGAAAGTTGCTCAAATATTACTCCTGGAGAGCTAAATGAAGCAAGGAAAGCTACATGCTGCCCCCGAATTCCATGTGCATTAGAAATGAATAGATTGGGAAACCCATCATCGAATGTCCTGAAACATCCACCGAGAGAGTTGCATTAGGAGAATTCACAAGTTTGCAGAAGGAATATCAAAATCTTGTCCTAGGATCATATGGAATGAATATACTATCTATAAATTTTCTGCACTATGTACAATGATATGGAGTATTTATGTTTATCTTGTGTCCGTTTGCTACAAAAAAAAAGGGGGGAAAAATGTTAAGATGCGATCTACGCCATCCGTGTTCAAAGGAAGAATTAGGGAATCCCCTTAAGGGAAGAAATTTTGGCATCCCACGACCATGATCAAGGGAAACCGCATGGCTCGAGCCTACGTGTTGTTCTACATTTCGATCGATTGCGTCAGGAAAAGCCAGCATTGTCCATTCCATGCTTAAGCCTTTCTAAGTCAGGTTCTCACAAGCTCCTAATGTGCAGCAATTTATCCATTTTTGTGCTAGTTTCTTCGCCCGAAAATGACACAAAATGGAAGAGAACAGAGATACAACTCAGATTCGAGAAAACCCAGAAGCAAATAAGAGGCATAAATAACAAAAGAGAAAAGGAGAAGGCGTTTTTGAGGTCCTGCACCAGTATGGGCAAAATGTAAGGATTAAAAAAAAAAAAAAAGGATCTCCACATTCATAAACAAGTGTGCCTTCAAGTCCAGAAGAGACATCCGAAAATTCATTTGGAGGAAACTTCCAATATCATGAAAAAAGATCCATTCCACACTAGGGAGCTCACCGGAGAACCACCGAATTCTTTTCCAAGAGACTGCAATTCCAGAATATAAGTTCTTCTTGATCACTCAATTCCTCACCTCCATGTGATGTTCCGGAGCTCAATGGCGTCCGACTCGGCAGCTATTCGTTCAGCCAGCGCCTTCGTCTCCTTGCAGTAGAAAAGGAGAACCCTCTTCCTCGCCCGAATGGACGGCGTGATTACCAGCCCAGGCGAAGGCGATAACGACAACGGCGATGAAGAAGAAGAGGAAGCCATCGGAGTTGTTGCAGAGACGTCGCCAGAGAGACGATGCAGATGGCCCGCACTCTTCAGCTCGGATCTTATCCCACGATTCCTCCCCAGAGAGGTCAAACGGAGTAAGACTGGTGCGCGCCTCGGCGGCGCCACCGCAGAGCGGCAGGGCCTCGCAGGAGTGACCTCCGAGCTCCGGCAGCAGACGACGCGTGCAGACATCGCCATCACCCACCTGTTTCTTCCTCCGCGGTCCTCCCCCTCGATCCACGACCCTTTCCAGCTGCTTGATAACCCAGATCCTGGGCTAGCAAAGTCTCCGGCCGTAAAGAAAAACCGATTTCCCACAAAGAGACAGAGTCGGCTCTCGTGTCGGCCGCACCCTGGGCTGATCACTTTGTGAGTTATTCTGGCGATCCCTTTGATCATAACCGAGCGGTCGGACTAAGTTCGGCAGCATGTCGTGAAATCTTGGCTACTTATTTATCTAGGGAATGGATGAGCTCATTAACTAAATTTGACATATTATATATCTTTACCTACTCCAAAGTATATGTTGCAAGAGAAATAATGCAAGTATAGATAGAAAACATATGAGTATTGAATCGGAGATTGCTCACATTCATTTAGTGCTGGAGATATTAATACAGGGGACCAAAGAAATGACTCACACCCCTTAAACACACCCTTTTGACTGGTCAAGTAGGGGCCTATAAGACGGCACATCTCTGCTGGGCTTGGTTAGATTCATGTGAGCTATTCGGGGTTCAAACTTCACCATTCTAAGTTAATTTTTTTCTTTATTTCTGTTTTTTTTTTCCTTCTACTTAGATTCTATATTTTCCTTCCATTTTTCTTTAATTTTGAGATTTTTTTTTTGTAGATTATTATATATAATATACATGTTTATTTATACTCTTCTACCGTACCCTTGTACCTGGAAGTTGTAAAAGCACCAAGCCCACACCTGTTTTACCGACGGTACCCTTACCCATATGACCTTTCTCTTCTCCATTTCCATCAATGAACAAATGTTGGGTTCCTTTCTTCTCAAAGCTTCTCTGTCACCCTTCTCTCTCCATCACTGCTGTAGGTGTCTCTTTCTCTCACCCTCACGCTCTCCTACACACTCTCACTTTCTCTCTCTCCATCACTGCTCTAGGTTTGTGTCTCTTTCTCTCACCCTCATGCTCTCCTACACACTCTCTCTCTCTAGTCGTCCCTCTCTCTCTCTCTCTAGGGAAATAACTCTACCAAATGAAGTTTGTTTTCATTGTAAGGCATGTATCAGATACATTTCTTACTCAATTCCAGTGGATGCTACTCTCAGAATGGTTGTCTCTCCCTTTCTTCTATCCCTACATGTAGGAGCATAGCCAAGGGAAGGCCGGCTAGGCCCTCTCATTTTTTTTTTTAAATTTACATATAAATTTAAAAATTTTCATTTATTCTATATAAAAAATTGAAACGTTATAATTGGACCCTTGTTAAAATTTGGAAACTATGATTCTACCCATCATCTATGGCTCTACCCTGCCAGAAATTAATACTGCCGTATATGATTGACAAGATGGAAAGCTTATTATATGCCTTTTGGAATACCGTTAAAATGAATCTCATTAACCTTTTCTTAAAGTTTTATACAAATGCTATTCTACCTAGAGTTTGTCATGTTCCGGTCCTCCCGTTGATCCCAAGTGACGCACGGATATTAACAACTTGGTGGTATATTTGGACAAGAAGGAACGATGCATTATTTTGAGGACAGGCAGCCGAGGTAAATAAAGCGTCTACTCGCATCCTTTGTGATATTGGCAACAACTATAGAATGGGGAACTTACATGTTCCAAAACAATGTTCTCCACATTTTAAATTTAAAGTAATATTCTGATCCTTGTATCTTGGCTGTTGCTTCCCTCCTACCATCTTGTTAGTGGCTTGAAATAGAAGTGTTTCTCTATCTTTTATTTTTCTCTCTCCCTCTCTCTCCTCTCTCTCTCTCTCTCTCTCTCTCTCTCTCTCTAGCCTTCTCTATGACGATTTTAGTAAAACGAATAAAGATGAGAATGATTGAATGGATCCATTGCCAAACTTATTCCTCCCCAGTCGCTATTCTTTTGTAAGAGTCACAGAAAGAGCATCAGTTTATAAACATGCCAAAGTTGATAGTACCCATGGAATGTAAACATACTCACGCAGAATGGGCATCGTCCTCTTTCGTCTTTTGTAAACATGTAGGGGGGTGGGTGTTCAAAGAGTTGAGCCAACTTGGGCTCGACTTGAACTTGTTCAGCTTAGGTGCAGCTTATTTGATAATCAAATTGAGTCGAGTCGAGTTAGAGCACAAAATAAACTTGTTAAAAAAAAACACACACACACCTCGAACTCAAACTAAGTGGGCTGGGCTTCATCAAACTCAATTAAGCTTGTCGAGTTGAAAGACGTTCTGCAACATCATTGCCGAAGACCGTTCGTACAAATGGGTTTACTCGTGGCTGCCAAGTGTGAGGCTTATGGTTCAAATCCAAGCGCCTACTTTTACATGAAAAATACTTTTCTTATACAAACGGCTAGCCTCAGCTCGAGCTTAAGCGAACAAGTTGGAGCTTATGAAGCTCAAGCTGAACTGAGTTTGGACTAGTCACGAGCCAAGCTCCGTATTATGGTACTCGAGCTGAGTTCGAAAGGGCTCACTTGGGCTTGAACTCAAACTCAGCTCTTGAACAGCCCTCTATATATATATATATATATATATATATATATATATATATAAAAGAGGATATGTAAAGGCAGATTGGCGGTCTCTAGCATGTGTTCCCATGGTAGATAAACTTAGGGTCTAGGAGTCACAAGTACTTAGCAGGCAAAATTGTGTTAAAGCAGTTTTGGTTTCTTCTCCTTGCCTTTGTTTGCCTGTCCACTACATTTCAAAGCCTACGGTTTTATAGGAACTCTGATTTGAAAGCTCAAAACCTTTGGATGGATGGTAGGGGCAATCCAGATACTAAGAGTCACAGGTTGAAGAATCACAGTTGTGTGGGTATTCCAACGTCCATGCACGCCTCGAGGTGATTATGTGTTGGCCGAACATGATTCCGAACCAAGAACTGCTAGTTTCTTACTCTTCTGCATGCATTACAAATGGGTCGGAAACCATACTCCATTCAATACTTTCATCAGGAACACAACTGTTGGAAATAAAAGTGCTCAAAAAGAGCACTAGCGTACGTCCTTGAGCGGCCTCATTGAAGGCTCCCGTGGGCAATGTATGCAAGGTTCGAGTGAAGGCAGAGGAGGATTAGGTACAAGCTGTGGAGGAGAAGGATACGGCCGCCTGATAGAAGACCACGGACCTTGCACCATCATCGCTACCCGTGAGCATTCTTTAGAAGGTATTCCTTGTAAGATCATTTGGTGGGCCGACATATGTCTATGAGGAATTTCAGACATTATGGCTATCTTAATGTAAATATCCGCTTAAGTGATTGCATTTCGGGATATTACGTCATTTTAGATGGTATGGGGTAATTTTGAAATGCATAGATACCGGTATGGAATTACGGACTCTTTGATGGGTGGAATCCGTAATTGTCCTTATTATAAAATGGTAGTGGTCCATGAGGTCGTGCAATAGTTGCCTGAAACATTGGTTTCTAGGGTTTTCCTCTTCCCCATCTGAGAGAGACCTCAAGCGCGCTGCACGTACCCTGGAAGACCCTGCTGCGATCTTCCCGTGCACCAGATCAGATGGATTCAGGTACACTTCCGCTTCAGTTTAAGGTTTCATTTATTTCAATGATTTAGCATGAGCATGATCCTGTTTTAGGGTATATACGTTTGGTTTTGTATATGCGTTATGGGGAGACATCCCAATATTTGGTATCAGAGCCTATGCTCATTGTTGAATCGTTGATCTTTTGGATGATTTTTTGTGCGTTCTTCTCGTTCAGATGTTCCCCATTTGGTTCTTCGGCTGCAAGTTTTTCAAAAAAAAAAAAAAAAAAAATTTGGGTTGAGGGCGTGCGACGAAAGCCGTCGGGCTTCCGTTGCATCCATCAGGAGGATCGGAGAAGGGGACGAAAGGATCGGCGGGCGTCAGTCGCCGTTGGGTGATGGTGGGCCTCCGGCCGTTGGGGCGCGTCCTGCTGCGGCCACCCACACCGTTGGGTGGCCTGTCGGCGCTCTCCGCGTCTCTATTGCAGCGAAAACAGAAGAACAAGAAGGAAAGGGGGATAGCAGGGAAGGCGACGAGAAGGAGGAACGACCGCAGGGAGGGGCAACGACTGGGGCCGGCAGTTATGGCCGAAAGGGCGGGGGGGCGACCGCCGGTTCGGTCGACGGCCGGCCGTCCGCCTGCCGTGAGGCGTGTCCATTGGCGATCCTTGACGGTAGAGGCAGAGGAGGGGGAGGAAGGGCTTCGCCCGATTCCGGCTCCCACCTCCACAACTCCACCGCCGGAGAGTTCATCGTCGCCGGACGGCGCCGTACCACCTGCCGGCGCCCACCCAAGCCCCCCGGAGGCGCACCGGAGGCGATGTCGCCGTTCGCCTGCCGTTCGGTGCTTGGCAGGGCGAGCGGCGGTCTCGCTGCCTGCGAGCCGTCGAGCGAGGCAGTGGGTTGGACCGGGTCGGGTCTTGACAGACCCGATCCAGATCCATCGTGATTTAAAAAAAAAAAAACATTTTGCCGCCTCGCGCCCGAGCACCTGCGTTTGATTTTTCGGATCGGGTCGGGTCCTGTCGGACCCGGCCCGTATCCATTTGGTTTAAGTTATGTAAATTGGTTCATTTTTTTTAACCGGTTTTGGAAAAGACTCGAACCGGTTCATTCGGTTTCAGACCGGTTCAATACGATCCAGAACCGACTCGGCCCGATTCAGACCGGTTCGAACCTTCTAGGGACCGGTTCGGACCTTTCAAATTTGATTCGGACCATTTTGGGATCGGTTCATTCATTTCAGAACCGATTCGAACCGATTTAGGGCTTTTCAGAATCGGCTCATTCAGTTTTGGAACCGATTCTAGTATTTCAGAACCGATTAAGTTGATTTTCGAACCGATTCGGGGATTTTCAAACCGGTTCACTTGATATTTAGACTGATTCAGGGCTTTTCAGACCGGTTCATTGAGTTCTGGAACCGTTTTTAGCCAATTTTAACCGGTTCAGTGGGTTTCAGAACTGATACGGTCTATTTTTGACCGATACGTCTAATTTTTAGACTGGTTCAACCCTACGTAGGGGCATGTGGGTGTTCTAATTGTGGTTTAAGAACGATACGGGCCATTTTAAGGCCGATTCAGTAGTTCTTGACCCTCTTAAGCACGATTATGATACCGGTTTATAAATTTTGGACACTTTTGGTCCCCTTTTATTGGATCATTTTGGTTTTGGATTCAATATAGGGCAAATTTATGTGTAAATTTTTTTAATTCATGTATAATGTTTTGCATGTTATTAAAATTATGTATGTGCTTTAGATGAATGTTTGGATTATGAATTTGATCTTTGGCCATGTCTGTTGTTTCAAATGAGTAAGTTTGTATTTTATGTCGCCAAAGTGATCTCTATTGTACGAATTTGCTTGTTTTAAACATTAGATGATAGTATACTTGATCCATACGGACAATGATCAGCCCAAAAGAGGATTATTGTTTGGTCAGGTTTAAGTATACAGGGCAATGAATATGTGATAATTTTTCAGGTTTCCATATGAATAGCGAGTCAATCCAAAGATAGACTCGTTGTTTGACAGAGCTAATTATCTATATTCATTGTTGACCAAGAATGCCACTTGCAGTTAATATTTCAATCCAAAGATTGGATATTAGCGTTGCACCGGTACCTTGGGTTTTGGGCCACTGTGTTTAAATTCATTTATATTTGTTATTTCATCTTTGTACATGTATTGATTGTGAGCATGCTTTGGTTTGTTCTTTGTACAGTGAGTTCTGCTTATATGATATTTGCAAATTTTGAATACTATTCTTGAGTTAAATGATTCGATTTTTTCAAGTAAGAAAAGAAAGACTGTTAATGAAGTTGCAGTTGACCAATCATCCGTTAAGAAACAGAAGAAGCATAAGGAAGGTCTATCAGACTGCTTCTTTTGCAAAGGTGAAGGTCATATGAAGGAGGATTGTACTGAGTATCATGCATGGCGTGAAATGGAGGGTACACTTCTCACTTTGGTTTGTTTTGAGGTTAATTTAACTTCAGTACCCAGAAACACTTCGTGGGTAGATTCGGTGTTACTACTCACATAGTGTCTATGCAAGGCTGCCTAAATTGTCGAATGCCAAATGATGCTGAAAGATTCATCTATGTGGGCGATGGCAAGAAGGCGAAGGTTGAAGCCATAGCAGATTTTTGGTTATTGTTAAAGACTGGTTGCTATTTGAATTTGATAGAAACTTATGTGGTACCGTCTTTTAGATGGAATTTGGTTCCTATTTCCTCATTGAACAAGTTTGGTTATTATTGTTCATTTGGAGGAAGTAAATTTAAGTTGTTTCTGTACTCAAATTTGATTGCCACTGGTTCTTTGTCTAATAGCGATAACCTTTATTTGGTTGATATGGTTGCTTCATATAATGAAATCATGCATGTTACGTGTAGTGGTAGTAAAAGTAAAATTAGCAAATTAGAATTCTATTATGTTGTGGCATTGGCGCTTAGGACATATCTCTGAAAAGAGAATATAAAGGCTTATGTCAAAAGGAATTCTTGAGTCTCTTGATTTTGCAGACTTTAATGTTTGCATTGTATGTATAAAGGGAAAATGAACAAACATTAAGAGGTTATAAGTTTTATAATCCATTCAGTAAGTCTTTCTTTGAAAAGGGAAATGTCCATTTCTTTGAGGATATTGAGTTTGTGGAGGTGATTAGGTTAGAAATATTGCCTTTGAAGAGGGACCTGAGTCCACTCTATTCAGAAGAAGGCAATGATGTCGATCTTCATACTGAAGAACAAACTCAACAACCTCAAGAAAATCAAGTAGAGGTGCCGTTGAGGAGATTCACTAGAGAGAGGAGAAATATAATTTCAAATAATTTTGTCTATCTCTAAGAACATGATGTTGATATGGGCTTAATGGAGGATGATCCTGTCAACCTCCAGCAAGCAATAAAGAGTTCTAAATCTCTTGAGTGGATGGATGCCATGAATGAGAAAATAAAGAACATGATGGATAATGACGTATGAGAAGTTGTTCTCTTGCCTGAAGGTGTGAAACCCATTGGTTGTAAATGGATATTTAAAACCAAGAGGAATTCATTAGGTAACATCAAAAGGTATAAGACACGTCATGTCGCTAAGGGCTTTACTCAAAAGGAAGACATTAATTATACAGAGACTTTCTCTCAAGTTTCGTTGAAAGACTCTTTCAGGACTATAATAGCACTTGTAGCTCATTTTGACTTAGAGCTGCATTAAATGGATGTTAAGGCAACGTTTCTAAATGGAGACATTGATGAAACGATATATATGGTGCAACCAGAAAACTTTGTTTTAGGTAATGCAAAGAAAATGGTTTGCAAACTCAAGAAATCCATCTATGGGCTAAAGCAAGCTTTCCGTCAGTGGTATTACAAGTTTCATGAAGTTATAGTTTCATTTGGTTTCGAAACTAATATGGTTGATGAATGTGTATACCAAAACTTCAGTGTGGCAAATTTATCTTTCTGGTTTTATATGTCAATGATATATTGCTGACAAGTAATGATGTGGGCATATTGCATGAAACTAAGAATTTTTGTCAACATAATTTGACATGAAGGATCTTGGTTGTGCATCTTTTGTATTGGGGATCTAAATATTTCGAGATCGTTCTCAGGGTATTCTTGGATTATCACAAAAGACCTACATTGATAAGGTGCTTCAGCGATATGACATGAAGGATTGTAAACCAGGAGATACTCCAGTTGCTAAGGGAGACAAGTTTTGTCTCAAACAAACAGTGCCCTAAAAGTGAAATCGAATATAAGGAAATAGAAAGGATTCCCTATCAGTCTGTTGTGGGAAGCCTTTTGTATGCTCAGGTTTGTACTCGTCCGGATATTGCATTTATCGTTGAAATGTTAGGCAGATACTTAAGTGATCCTGGTATGGATCATTAAATAGCAGCCAAAAGAGTTTTTGAAGTACTTACAAAGAACAAAAGGGTTTTATGTTCACATACAGGAAGTCAGACCAGTGGGAGATCATTGGGTATTCAGATTTTGACTTTGCTGGGTGCCAAGATAATGACATCCAATCAGGTTTTGTGATTGCAGAATTTTGTCACGAAGCTGCGCATTATGTATGGTATAGAAAGACCACTAAGGTTGTTGTGTGACAATAATTCAGCAGTCATGTACTCTTACAACAGCCACAGTTTGTCAAAGTCGAAGCACATCGACATTAAGTTTTTTGGGCTGTTAAAGAGGGGATACAGAATGGTCAGGTGTCTTTAGAGTATATTGAGACAAACTCTATGATTTGCGGATCCACTTATCAAAGGTTTAACACATAAGGTCTTTCACGAACATGTTGTTCGCATGGGGGTGTTATCCTTGGATGATGTGCTGGTTTAGTAGGAGTTTGTATTTTGTTTGCTCTAATGTATAGACAGATATTCAGTTTTCTGCAGAATAAAGTTTAAAGTTCTTTGGTTCCATTCTGTGTTTATGTTTTGATCTCCATAAGGTTTTAAAGTTGGACCAATTGAGAATAGACATGTTGTAATCACATTGCATGTAATTCTCATGCTATACATCCATATCAGATCTATGTCATTGGTTATGTTAACATTTGTGATAATTGAAGGTTTAACTAATTTTGATATAGCGAAAGCCGCTTTGGTTCTGTGTTGATATGATCATGGACGAGATTGGTGAAATGACGTTTAATAAGATAGCAGTTATGAGCTCTTAAGGTTTTGTGTAATGTCTGAATGTATTAAGACATATTTGGCCCAAGTTGGAGATTGTAAGATCATTTGGTGGGCCGACATATGTCTATGAGGAATTTCAGACATTATGGCTGTCTTAATGTAAATATCTGCTTAAGTGATTATATTTCGGGATATTACGTCATTTTAGATGGTATGGGGTAATTTTGAAATGTATAGATACCGGTATGGAATTACGGACTCTTTGATGGGTGGAATCCGTAATTGTCCTTATTATAAAATGGTAGTGGTCTCTGGGGTCGTGCAATGGTTGCCTGAAACATTGGTTTCTAGGGTTTTCCTCTTTCCCATCTGAGAGAGACCTCAAGCGCGTTGCACGTACCCTGAAAGACCCTGCTGCGATCTTCCCGTGCACCAGATCAGATGGATTCAGGTACGCTTCCGCTTCAGTTTAAGGTTTCATTTATTTCAATGATTTAGCATGAGCATGATCCTGTTTTAGGGTATATACGTTTGATTTTGTATATGCGTTATGGGAAGAAATCCTAACATTCCTCCCTTGTCTGGCTTGCCGATACTCTTCATCGCTGTTTTCCTGTTGCCGTAATGGCAGGGGTCGTAGGCGGCTTCCCGTGTTGCGGTTGCTGCTGCACTACAGTTCATTACAAGTATAGTAGGGTTATCTTCACGAGATGATCCATTGTGTGTGTGTGTGTGAGAGAGAGAGAGAGAGAGAGAGAGAGAAGGGTTGAGGTTTTAGCTTGTTCAAGTGCATATATATAAGAGAGAACTCCAAAAGCTTCTGGTGCACATGGCTCTCCTTCACGGGGTTGGTAGAGAACCCGCAGTTCCAGTCTGAAATTGAATACTCTTCTAGACACAATTTTCTTCAATGAATTATTTTAACGCATACAATATTTTAAATACCATACATTCTTGTCGTTGACATTTTCAAGTTTGTCATCTCTTCTTCAGCTTGGTACCATGAGAAAATGCAGGAAAGAGTGGGGTTTATGCTCTCTTGTTAAGTGATAAGATAAAATACTCGGCAAAGAACTGCATTCAACTTTATGGTTTCATAAAAATATTTTTTGTATATAATGTATAGACCGGCCAACTGAAACTCGATATAACTAGCGACGTAAACAGTGATTGAAACCAAACTCGTATTTAACTATCTAAATATTTAAGACTGAATCATGACCATGAAGTCAAAAGCCTTCGCAAGCAACGAAACAGACAGACTTACGGAGTCGCTGTTGACGCTATTGATTATTCTTGATTTCTATCTTCTCCCAAATGGTTCTCGCCTCTGACTCTATCAGATTATGTCATTGATCATTGGTGCCAGATTCTACAAATTAAACACACCCGTCAGAGAACGATTTACCTATACAAATACTGGTATTAAAAGATTTCTCCATATGAAAATCCATTGCTTAAAGTGAGAAAAAGCCAGGGAGATTTTCGGTTATCGGTCGCATGACTACAAAAACAATCAGCAGATAGACAGGGGTAAGAGGCAACGCCGAACACCATAGAAATTTTAGACATTTTTTCTTTCTTACTCTTTTTAATTTATTTTATTATTTTAATGAGGGTATTTTGGTCATTTCTTTTCCTGTGTGCCCCTGTTTACGTAACCAGCTTTGAAGCTCAACTGAACCATGCAAAGCTCTCCAGGCTTGCTATGTGAACACAAATATTTGATGAAGCGACTTCTCGGTTCTGTATATTTTTATTTCTATTTCACATTAACGAAACAAATTTTCCCTCGCTGGACTTTGTTTCACACAGTTCTCGCTTCTGAACCAGCATATTTTTCGGGTGAAGGCCACTGGTTTCCTATGAAAGAGAGAGAGAGAGAATGGGCGGACAAATCCCTCCAGATACTAGCACAATGTTAATATGGTGTATTTAACCACACCTAGTCTAGGGCCGAAAAAGAGGGCACCGGACTGGCCCGATGATTTATCGGGCTGGCTTGGGTGGGCATGATAAGCTCGGGTGAGTATTATAATTTTTTAATTTTTATTTTATTAATTTTTATATATAATTACAATATTTTATTACTATTAATTATATATATTTTTAATTTAATCAGCCTAGACTCGGCCTCAAATTTCAATCGTAGGGCCAGCTTCGGGCGTAGGTTTCGGTGTCAAGCCTGGCCGGCTCAATGCACAGTCTCATATTCAGGCAAAGGTCAAGTCTTAAATCATGCAACATGATTATTGACACAAATAATCTGCTTCGTGGTTTTCTTGGTGAAAGTGACCTATCTTGTGCAGTTTATGCTTTATATTTCTACCATTAGAAGTAGTGGCGGAGCCACATGTGCATGGTTCATTGTGGGCATCTGCCCTCACGGCCATGCGGATTCTAAATTGATAATGCGCTAGCTGGATGCCAATCCTGCCATATGATGTGCTATGCTAGACTTGGTTGGGCCTATGAGGAGTTTTCATTTCATTATGTTTAGTTGTGAATCTCCTCACTCTTAATTTAGCTTTTTTTTTTTTTTTTTAATACTGGTTTTAATGGAACATATGTGGAGAAGTAGAAGAGTACGGAATGTTTTAGAAAACGGCCTATATAGAATAATCAGGGCCTTCCATAAGCGATTACAATTCGGCTGATTTGGTTGCACAGGATTGGAATAGCTACAACTGTTGGAGAAGGGTGAGCTTAATGCCTTAATTTGAGGTCTTTATGGATCTACAATAAGTTATTTTACCTTGAGGTCTCTATGGTGCTACAATACGCTTACTTAGTATTGTTTCTAGCTCAGAAAAATAATGCACCAGAGCGTCAACTACCTGGACTGCACTACGTACATTCCATCAAGCTAAAAAGATAGAAAAAAAAAAAAAACATGAAGACAGTTGGAACGAAAAGCAGCAGAAAAGTTTTTGAGTTGGCTCAACATAGCTGGTTGGACAGGTGGCTATGTATAGAGCATGAGCTTAAATTTTTGTGCGCTAATATGGTTAATGACTAAAATACCTTCAGTTCATAATTGAAAAAAAAAGTTTGTGAAGACAAAAATGAAACAAAAGAAAAGTAAAAAGCTAAAAGATATTTCTTTTTAATAAATTATTCAAACATCGTTCCTGCTTTCCACATGCAAAAGCAAAAACAGCAGGGGGCACTCAACCTTTGGTTCTATCACATCCCACAGATCCCTTACGTTAAGGTCTCATTTTCTTCTTAATTCGTAGCTATCATCTTTATTATTATTTTTTTTTTTCAAATTGGTTTATAAGTATGCTGGACAACATTTTCTCTTTGACATTTTTAACTTCATCTCACCCCCTCCAACAGTGAAAGTCACATCCAAATCCTGCTTAGCTACACCGCCGGATTAAACATTTCCGATAGGAGTTTGGACGGAGTATAGACACAAAGGGACTAAGCGGGATAAAACCATAGTAATTAGCCGTGGCAGCAGACATCTTTAAGGGATGTTGCGAATTTTACATGGTATAAATCAGAGACATAAAAAAGAAACATCATTTTTTAAAAGCAACATCATTTTTCTTAAGTCATGCGGCAGAGGAAAAGCCGTGACACGAGGTGACCCGACTCTCCTCGTGGTCCAACTTTTTTCAGTGCACTTTTTGGGTAAAATTATGGCAGATTTGGTGCACATAAAAAAGAGATTTAATTTTTGAAATTGGTTTGTAATCATGAATTAAGAAGGTAAAGACTGATCAACTCCGATCCACAATTTACCATATCCAATTAGTCGATCTTCCTTATTTAATTCAAATCGGACTTCAATTGATATTGAACGAGACTCGGAATTTTGAAACCAGAGTTCCAACTTTTATGTAAAAATTGGGTCTGATCCTTGAGAGATTTCCTGCTCAAATAGGAAACCTGATTCATATACACTAATAACATGATGACAAGGTCTTATACTAATTACTAATACTTATTGGGTAGAGTCTGAAACACACAAAATATTTTGATCACATCCCAAAACAATTTTCAAAGCCCCAAATCACAATAGTAAATCTAAACTGAATCTGATTTCCAACAAATTTGACTACTTCAACGACGTCTCCTCATGATTTTCCTCTTCTGCATGATCATGGCTTCAACTCCTAGCTGTATCTTTTTCATTCCTCGCCAGTAAAAGAAAAGGTCATGCCAACCGTGGTCAGGTTTGAGGCGTCCGCTGATACCAGAATTGTTGCACGACTGCCAGTCCTTAAACGCGCTTGTATTTCGTCTTCCTTTCCAAAATTGACTTCGTAATCGCTCCATACGGCGGAGCGTTCATGCCTCCAATGAATGAAGCGTGGGCAGCTAGCCGGAAAGTGTGGGACGCGGTTAGGCTGGAAGACCTGTATGATTTTTGGGCCATAAGCTCTGATCTCATTCCCACCCCCATGGTGCTCATCTTCAATCATCCCGTCACGACCTCCGCCATTTTCACGGCCATCTTCTGCCACCTCTTCAACTTCGTTGAGTACTTCAGTCTCCCTCTCTATTTCCTCTGCCTCAGTTTCTTTTTCATGATCTCCGCCTTCTTCGCGGTCATCTTCTGCCACCTCCTCTTCAACTTCGTTTAGTACCTCACACTCCCTCTGCACTTCGACCTTGTCAGCCTCAGTTTCAGTACCATCACGACCGCCACTATTTTCGCGGCCATCTTCCGCCACCTCCTGTTGAATATTGATGAATACTTTAGGCTCCCTGTCTGCTTCCTCTTCAGCCTCAGTTTCATTGTCACTACCTCCGCCGTCTTCGTGGCCATCTTCCTCTGCCACCTCTTCAACCTCGACCGCTTCTGGCCTCATAAGAGCATCAATAGACGACATCGCACACCTCTCGTGACAGGGGACTTCGATAAACCCCATCCCATCAAATAAAATTCGGCCTCGGTAACATATCTGAAAATTCCAAACTCTCGGTAAAGGGATCCAAATGGGACGGAAGAAGTTCTTGACTATAGGACGTTGAACTTCGAGTGTGGACTCAAAGACGACACGGTGATCGTCTTCCAGGAGTTGTATATGAATGGGTGATTGGACCTTATTTAACACTAGTCTCTTCATCATTAGCTCGGGTTTGGGAACGTTTGCTTCATTTGGAAACATGAAAGACAGCTGCTGATGGCCAGTAACAGACCCAGGGGACAGACTTCCCCATATCTCGAATCGACCCAAACGTTCGAATGCAAGTTCCTGCCACAACCAAGAACAACGAACAAGAGACTTTCATCAAAATTGAGCAACTTCGTACGGCAGCACCATTAAACTGCTCGTACTACTAGTAAATAAACCAATCGAGGACTAGCGGTTAATTTGTTAGACCATACATACCTTGAAAACTTGCTCTTTGAAATCATCACTGAGGGAGCTGCAACCGATGGAACCGTAGGGTCCTGGCAAGACTAACTCTTCTATGCTTTGAGCAACATTCTCAATGCCTTGTACATCTTCAAGCAGCCGACAACCACCGAGGCGTAACTTCTTCAAAGATTTCAAGTTTGAAATATCCAGTGTCTTCTCTAAGTCACTGCAGTTAGATGCATCAAGTATTTGCAAGGAAGAAGGGAGCAAAGGAACCAATCGGATCCTCTTGCAACCGTTTAATGAAAGCTCTTCAAGTCGAGAAAGGTTGCGTATGCACAATGGCAGCTCTGTGATGCTCTCACAAGCCTCAAACTTTAAAAATTCGAGGTTCTCAAGTGATCCGATCCACTCAGGCAAAGCTCTGAGGTTCTTGCATCTCAAAGTAAAGGACTTTAGGTTTTCAATAGAGGTTTCAGCCATGGTCGCAGGTAGCTCTTCGTCGGCACAGCATAGTGACAGTGACTCTATGCTCCTCAATGAGAAGATCTTATTGATGATCGGTGTGATAGATTCACAATCCGCTTCAAAGGTCTTGAGGTTCTTTCGATATGGAAGCCAATCTGGTAGAGTCATAAGATTCTTGCATCTCAATGACAATTCCTCAATCTTTTCCATTGCCTCAATGGATTCGGGCAACTCTTTAATTCTGCTATCAGTGATACAGAGAACTCTTGCTTTCTTCAACGAAGAAGACGGTAAAACACTAAGCCAGCTGCATGATGAGATCTCTAATCGATCAATGTCCATGAGGTCCCCACCGTTTATCTTCATTCCTTTTAAGTCAGTGCCTTCAACATTGAACACTTGTAAGGAATTCAAACTACTAATTGAATCAGGCAGACTGTGCAGCCTATCCAACTTCCTTAGATACATCTCACTGAGCTTGGTTAGCTGTCCTATTGAAGAAGGTATACTTGTGATTGCCAAGTCGTCAAGCTCAAGCGTATTCAACGATTCCAAGTTCCCCAACCGCTCTGGTAGAGATTCAAGTCTTGGGAATTGTTTTATGCAAAGAGTTTGAAGTGAAGTTAATTGACAAATGGCATCGGGCAACTTCTCAACGTTCAGAAATTGAAGAAACTTCAGGTACTTTAATTTTGTCAAATTTCCAATGGATTCATGAACTTCAGATAGTGAAGCACAGTACAAGAACACCAACGTCTCCAAGTTTGGCATATTGGAGAAATCGGGCGTCGCTTTTATTCTATGACAAGAAATCTTGAGGACTTTCAATGCATTAAAGAGCTGCAAGAGAGATTATTTCTTGGTTGAGACTATGGAAGCAGCAATGACCCAATTATTTGACATGACAAAAAAATGAGAAGAGAAGTGACCTTTGATGCGCTTTCCTTTACAAGAAGCTCACTCACACCGTCTGCTACATCTAATTCAAGGGTGATGAGGTTCTCAAAATTGCAGCTTGAAAGCGATTTGAATTTGCTGACTCTCAAGAATAAAATTTTGAGGTCCTTCGGAAGAAAGAAGTTTTCGCCTTCGAAGTTCACGTCACTTACTCGAAGAAGTTTCAGGAATGTCATCTCTCCAAAGGCTTCAGTTCTTAAACATTGTTCGCCAGTGCCATAAAGGCAAATGCTTTCTATGTGCTTGTTTCTTCCCTGTCGATGGATGAAAAAACTTGCAATTATTGTTATAGCTGCCTGATCAATCAATACTCGATATGCATGTGATTCCCAAATATGTTAAATTAAGAACGGTTAAGTAGCATGCAGCGGAAGCAGTGCTAGCAGTGGGAGTTTTGAAGTGCTTAGAATGAATGCATAGCTGATCGATTATCTGGAAAACGAGAGCAGAGCCGATAGGAATATAGAGGTACCATTAAGAAAAATAGACCACAATACAAGAAGTAATTATATCTAAGGTCGATTTAAAGTGCTCTATAAAAGAGAGGAAGAGGGAGAGGGAGAGAGAGGGGGCACTTACGGTATTTTTTGTCAAAATGCTCATTATGTCTTCACATTTCCATAGCCTGCTCCACTTCCAAGGTTTGTTACGCTCAACTTGCCGAACTATGTCTCTTGCCATGTCCCTTAAAAGGTCGTGCATCTCAAACTGTTCATCACCACCACTAATGAGGCTCTTTCTTTGGAGCTCCTTAATTGCGGATTTTGGTTGCCAACTTAAGTTTTCCCACAGCAAAGTGGCTTCATATCGAAAATGGCCGACATAGAAGCATGCTATGTCCAAAAATATCTGTTTGGCTTCCCACGACAATCCATCATAACTTATTTGCAAGCTTTTCTGGATTTCTTGGTTCGTGGTACTTTGGAGCTTTTTCAAATAATCTTGCCATTCAACCAAATCGCTAATACCACGGAGGTTAGATCCAAAAACTTTAAGGGCCAAAGGCAACCCACCAGCACATGCAACAATCTCTTCTAATATATTCGAAGATATGTCCTGTGGTTGAGGATTGTTCTGAAAAGCATATCTCTTGAAGAGAGAGGAAGATTGATCAGCATCCAACAGGCTTGGTCTATACATGTCTTCCTTCTCGACCCCGTACCCTAATAGAACTCTTTCATCTCTTGTTGTTATAATTATCCGACTGCCCGATGGGAAAGGGAGATCCTTAGCAGCTAGCTCATGGAATTGATTGGCAGGATCGTCAGCATCGTCCAATACTATTAAAACTCTCCTGGATGGAACTCTTTCTTTAACCAGACGCCGGCCAACATCACTGTTGTATATTGGTGTAACTTTATTCTTTGGGATCTCTTCAGCGTATTGCCTCAACAGTTGTGTCTGTGAGGCGGGGGCCTTCCAAGATTCTCTAACATTTGCCAGAAAGGTGGATGACCCAAAATCTAAACGTAGTTTGTTGAAAACAGCCTTGGCAATGGTTGTTTTCCCAATGCCGCCCGTACCCACAATCCCAACCTTCTTCTTAACACCATCTCCTCCAATTTGCAGCAGCTTCATAACGTCCTCCACGCGAGTGTCCAGTCCAACCGGATGGTCCGCCACATCTAGAAGACCACTGTCTAGATGCCGGTGAAGGTGGTCGGCAACTATGGCGACCAGTGTTGCTTCATGCCTGGACCCTTCTCCACGTTAAATTAAGTACACCATGCATCATTAATCTTGCTGGCAATCTATATGGGTATAGGGCATGCAAGGAGGAAAAATATGAGTTAACTCTGTGTTACTTTCTCGATGAGCTAAAATATCTCAAAAAATAACTGCAAGCAAATAACTGTAGTTCAAACTTAGGAGATGGGATTCAGTGAATGCTTGCATCCGGCTGTAAATTTCCTAATGAACTAATGATCCAGATCGCTTGTCATTTGCCAAGAGTAATAAGTAACAATGTTAAAAGAAGAAATCTCAATTCCAAGTACGATGATATTACCCGATGTTAGGGCTCATACTTATAATATTATGGATATTTATTAAATGAATTCAAAAACATTGAATTAAAAATTACAAAAAAATGGTCAACTTTTGAGCCAAATATCAAATTAATGAACACCCGACCTTTCGCGCACATGAAACAGGCACCTAAAGCTTCAATGTAATTCACAAACAGCCACTCCTTTTAAAACGTATTAAAATATGCTAGTAAATGACACATTTACCCTTTCAGTTAAAAATATTTAAAAAATGAAAATGAGAACAAAGTTGCCCTCGCTCCCTGCCAGACGAACGAAGAGGGCCCCGTCGCTAGACCCGAACAACAAATTATGCATATAGATGCACAAAATATTTCTGAAGAAAGTTACAAAAAGAGATTTATCCGCTTAAAAATTCAGATTGGGTTATGAATATAAAAATCAGATTTGGGTATCCGATTCGGATATGACTTTTATTTGAATTCAAATGTGAATATCTAAAAAAACGATATGATTAAGGATATATCCAATCAAAATCTAATTCGTTGACATCCTTATATTTGAGTTTAAGGAATTATTGAAGGATGATTCTAGTTCCACTTGCATGGATGGACAGAAAGAGAGGAAAATTAATCGATGAAAATTAAAAGAAAGGAAAATAAAGGGTGGAAAGAAAAAAAAGGTTGAAAAAGGAAGAGATTAATATAAAAGCATGTTTGAATAGAAAAGAAAAAAAAATTGTTAAAAACCATTTTATATGTAACTTAATTTTTATTCTATTTATTTTGTTTATTTTCAAAATGACTTTAGAATATTGTATTACAGAGACCATCTCATAGAAGTAATAAAATATGGTTACTACATAAAATATTTTACCATATAAATGTTTATTTTTAAACATTTAACTGTAAGAGCTCCAAAAAGAATATACGAGCGTTCGACAGTCCAATGTTAAAAGGTAAGGTCATGCGTATGAAAAAAAAAAAAAGGCAAAATCTACCGGTCTCAATTTCAAAGTGTCGTTTTTAAACTTAGCAATCTTAAGAAACTTTGGTTGTGAAAAAAAAAAAGAACTTGCATTGAGAAAGAGACTTTCTTTTCCATTTCACCCTCCATTTTTGAAAGGATTGGAAATGGATCCGCTTAATTTACTTTCTTTTGCCTTCAAACAAACATGATTTTACTTTCCTTTTTTTTCCTTTTCCCTATTTAAGTGGTTACCTAAACATGGTAATTCTGTCAAACACAGAAGAATCTTATCATTTTCATTCTTTTCCCTCTAACCGATGAGGGTGTTAATAAGGGTATGGTTCATGGAACTGAAAGTTGATTACTTGTATCCAGTGGGTATATGCAGAACCAGAAATTATACACCCGGGAAGAGAGAGAGAGATCGGGGTACCCATTTGCATCGTTCTTGAGGCTGTAGCCGGAAAGTCCTGCTACTTTAGTCAAGGCGTCCCTCCACTTTTTCACTTCTGCTTTGTCCATCTTGTCATATGATTTGAAAGCACGCTCAAAAGGCCCACTCTGGTGACGAATGTGGGAAGGCTCAACGCCAAAGAAGATGGGAAGAATCAGCCTCCTGCCCGCGCACTCGACTATCTTGGCGATCTCTTTTAGGCACCATTTTGAGTCCCCATAGCCCTTGGAAATGATTGGCACAAACACCTTCGACCTCTCGATGTAAGGAAACAGCTCCTCGATCGTTTCACCTCTGTGCAAATCTTCACTGTCTATGAAGGTTTTCAAGCCCCGTCTGCAGAGAGCCTGGTAGAGATGGCCAGTGAATCCATTTCGGGTGTCAACTCCTCTGAAGCTCAGAAAAATATCAAAATCATGCTGCTCATTGGGAGAGGGGGACAATGCTACTGTTGGCGAGGATGGCCGCTCTACAACTTCTCCGGGGTCTGGAATTGGAGCTTGAATGGCTGGATCAGACAGCCATGGCGATTGAAGGGCCTCGCCTATGGCACTTTTGATCCACTCAAGGATGGCGGCGACGCAGCCGGCGATGGGGAGGTATCTAGAATTCCTCATTTCTTTGGATACGCTTGCAATAGAACAGTTAACTCCCTTAGGGTTGAAGCTATTGCGGGGTGGAGTACCTATAAGGAGGACGGGGATGACATGGGGGAAACTGAAAAGTCTTCCTATGAGTACCAGAAGGTGTTAGTTAATGTGAACGTGTGAGCAATATGTGGAAGTGGAGAGAAATGTTAGTTAATGTGAACGTGTGAGCAATATGTGGAAGTGGAGATCGTGTAAACATGTTGTGGCTGCTTTTTGGCAAGTGGCATTAGTGGGTAGTTTTTTCTTTTGTTCTATAAATACTAGTTCCATGCATGTAATCCAAGGAGTGAGAAAAAGAATGAAAATGTTGAGGTCTTTTCAAGTTTTATTTTAACGTGCCCTTTTGTAGTGTTGTTTGGTGTGAGAGTTAGAAAGACTTCCTTCAGAAGGACTCGTTGAGTTGGGGTCAACTAAAATTTCTTCAATTTCAAATGTTTTTATTTTTTTCGTTCAAAATTAGTATGATTTTTCGAATGTGGCATCGATTAATGACAATATCAAGACAACAACGACTTTTCTAATAAGCCATTCAGGAACTTCACCATTGTAAACGATTTGCCGGAATGGAGACCCCACCTGCTATGCAGCCAACAACCACGTGGCCGATTGAGATGGTCAGTCAAGTCTGTCTGCTCGTTTATTTGACAGAACAAGTGGCCGATTGAGATGTTACTGGTCAGTCAACTCTGTCTTCATGATAAGAACAATATCTCGATCAACAACTCACCGCCTGCAACTTTGTGCAAGCGAACAACTTATGGGTCAGAAAAGAAGCACCACCACATGAAGTACGTTCACATGTAAGAGTAAGCGTTAGCCAAATCAGTAGTGAAGAAAATGGAGTCAATGTCAATGAGAGATGATGCACAAAAGAATATTTTTTTTTTTAAGAACTTTCCAATCCGTTGTAAAAAAAGCTGCATTACTTCTTATCGCGCGAATAATTATTGAATGAAAACACGTCAAGTGGCCGATTGAAAGTCGTAGGCTGTGTGTGGGACATCGTAGACCTTTCAGCCAAATGCCGTCATGAGAAAATGCAGTCGTTCAGCTTGCAAAAAATTGTGTATTTACATTTCAAAAAATTGAAAGTTCAAAGCTCCTTTACAAGATTCTACAAACCCACTTCTAGATCAAGTAACTTGAATACATAAAAAAAAAAAAAAAAAAAGATTTCTTTTTGTCCCCAAAATTTGATGACCTGAAACATTAATCCGAATTTTCAAATGTGATACCAACTTGCCACCACCAGATTTAGATGACATACGCACTCAGGCAAACATAAGGGTGGTTGGCTCCCTCTCATTCATTCAGAGTTGGTAGAGAACCCGCAGTTACCAGTATGAAATGAAATTATCTTTTCTGGACACAATAAACAAATTATTCAGTGAATTATTTTAGCACATGCAATATTTTAAAGATCATACGATCTCGTTTGTCAAGGTAAAATTAAATGTTCCACCTGGTCCTCCAACAAAAAGGACTGCATCAAACTGTTTCATTTTCATTACTTTAATTAGATCAATGGCTGCAATGGTGTTCTTCTTAAGTCTTGCAGCATAGGGAAAGCCGAGGTGACCCGACTTTCCTCGTGGTTCAACTTTTGTCAGTGCATTTTTTGGGTAAAATTATGGCAGATTTGATGCACACAAAAAAGAGAGATTGAATTTTTTGAAATTGGTTTATAATCATGAATTAAGCATGGCTACCTCATGATTTCCAAAATTAACATGATGCCATGGTACTTCATGCTAGTAACATAGTTTTATGTGCTCTTGATGATTTTCATTGGAGGAGATGGTGGATGAGTCTGTTTCTATAGGATCATCTGCACTTTCAGGACTAGCAATAGTTGCAGCGAACATGAATTAGTTGAGTAATAATATTGCATGTGATTTTTCAAACTTAGCATCTATTAACGACAATATTATTTGATAGAGTCAACAACGACTTTTCTAATGGGCCATTTAGGAACTTCATCATTCTGAATGATTGCTAAAAGTGAGAGCCCACCTTCGAAAGATAAGCCATTAATAGACTCTGCAACCACACGGTATGTCGAGTCAGTCTGTTCGTTGTTTAATTGAAACAACAGGTGGCCTACCTAGTTGTTCATGGTAAGTCAAGTCTGTTATCCTATGTTTGGGTGAAAAGCCCATCGCCAAGAAAAAAACAAAAATAAGGAAAAACTTTAGTGTTTAAGGAAGTAGCACAAATAGAAATCAAACAGAGATGTACCTTCTATGCGTTCGCCTGCTTGACTATGTATGTTGTACCCTTTATAACATAACAGGTGGACGATCGAGTTGGCCCTTCTTCGGCCATCGACCATTATTTGCATGATCATACCCAACAGTAAGATGGTGATTCATGGTCATGATTTCATCTTACTTTAGGTAGCCCAATGTGTCTGGTTTCAGCACTTATTGCCTTCATAAGCAACTGCACAAGTTAATTTTTATATATACAATATCTCACACATTCGTTATCTTAGCACAATATCTCAAACACGTTGTCTCTTACACATGACGGATGTTATGATACTATTTTAAGATGATTAAATGCAACAATCACTTTTATATGAGTTGAGATATTTGTTTTTTTTTTTACTAATTCACCTTTTTTAGAGCCCAAAAGTAGCCAAATTCAGTTGATTGATATATGTGAAGTGGACATGTTGATACTCGCAAAAAACATATATATATTGTCTTATATATACCTGTTATCACCCCAATTTTTTTTTTAATGGGGTGTAATTTATTTTCACTCAAATCTCAATTATTTCATCTGGATTTAGTTCTTTGGCCTTGAGCCCGAACCTAGATCCAAAACAAACTTCCATACCTTTACCTAAATTTAATTATCACTATTCCATCCAAAACAAATCTCTAGATCCATGTCTGAACTCAAATACAACATTCAAATTAAACCCAACTTTAAATGTGAGATTCATATCCAAAAAATAAAAAATTTGCACGCCCAGCGCGCCATACAAGTGCGCTTTTGCACGTTGCGCGGGGCAGCACACCATGCCCGCTGAGTCAGGGTGTGTGCACGCAGGTCCCTTTCTTAGTTAAAACCGCCCCAAGGGGCAGTTTGGCCTGGCTGGCCCCCCAAAGGGGTGTTTCACATGCCGAGTCGGGGCTTGCGCGTGCTAGCCCCTTTCTTAGTTAAAACCTGGCGGTTTTGGCTTGGCTGGATGAGCATTAGCCCTGCCCTCATCCCAAAGGGGAGTTTGCAGGGCTAGTGGTCAATCTCATTTGGTCAAAGCATATAAAAAAATATATAATTATTCAAAAATATTTGAAATTCGCATGATAATTTGTTAAAATAAAAAAACAATCAGATTTTGAGTTTTGGCTCCAAAACTCTTTGTAAATACCCCTACAATCATCCCTTTTGAACATAGGCTAACCCTTAAGGAATTTCTAGGGTTTTTTCACTTGAAGTCTTAGAGTTTTTCCTTAACTTTTTTCTATCCGTTCATCTTTTGGGGGCAGGATGGGGATGCCATAATCATTTAGGAGTTTCATTCCTAATACTATCTATATTCGAGGTATGTAGTGCTCATTTTCATTTTTTTCATTTCTCTTCGTCACATCCCTATGCCTATGGCTGTGCAAGAAAACTCAAAATGATTTTCTATCCGGAATAGAGAGCTGCATTTTGAGTACACCGGTAGCATTAACAAGGCGAAATAAATTCTATTTCTTCATTCATTTCCAAAAATATACTTGATATATTGCTTTATTAATCATTTATGTTTAAAATGATGTCCGTAATTGATGAGCAAGTACATGGCGAGAATGAGTGCTTGGGTTGAGATTTCTACATTTTTATGTTGATTTTTAAGTTTGAGATTGGTCCAACTTAAGAAAATTCTTCACGAATATGTATATGTTAAAATGCATTTTTATGTCATTATCACGCTTAATTTCTCTTTTAATCACTCGATTATAAACCCCAATGAGTGTTTTCTTACGTTGCATGAATGTTTGATTTTCTTTCTACCCAATGGTGGAAGAAATAGACTTTCTTGTAAGAAATGAAATAAATATAATTTTATGTTAATATATAAAATATTTGGAATCATGTTTCTAAAAAAGTTTCAAAAACAAATACCCTCTCTAATGAGACTTGAAGACTTAACTTAGGCTAGTGCATGAGTTCAAGTTCCTCTCCGGCCTATATAAAAAAACTAAAGTTGGATATTTTCAAGTTATTTCTTAATTTTAATTCTCATGAAAGGATATGCGTATATACATGATATGTATGTATACATGCACATGACTGTTTCTCTTTCTTTTTCTCTTTTTATGATTTAACATATTTTTTTATAAATATTCGTATACGTTTATATAAATATATATATATATGTGTGTGTGTCTATATCTCTATCTAAAAAAAAAAAATCTTTTTTTCTCTAAAATCTCTCTCTTTCTCTTTTTTTCTAAAATCTTCTTTTCCTTCTCCATTTGATTTGGTACTTTCTTTTCATAAAGCTTTAATATACATATACATGTGTATATATATACATATATTTGTATATATAAGTATGCATATGTATACATATCTCTCTCTTTTAAATCCTTTACTTTTGTGATTTTTAAAACCTCTTTCCATCTCTCTCTCTCTTTCTCTATCCCACTGAGATTAAAGTCTTTACCTTTTCCATTCTATTGAATATTTTTTTCTCAAGATCTTTTCATTTGCTGACTTCACTAAAACCAAAAAATCAAGTAATGACTTAATATTGCATCACACTTGATGGTCTACAACCTCATTCTGTTTTCAAAAACTTTTTTCTTTTTATAAAGATATTTACAACAACAATTATATAAATAAAAAATAAGAAACTTAGATGTATGTGATGGTAGGAATACTTTTAAATGAATGTTATGATATGAATGAATGATTTGTTTCCAACCATATAAGATCAACGTATTCATACATTCATATTCACTTAACATCACAACTGATCACAAGTATCTCTATAAAAGAACTTAAACAAGATGAGATGAAAATCTAATTAAGTAGTAATCGAACTAGAGTAAAATCTCAAACCTACTTAAAGTCCTAGAAAAACACTAAAATGACTTCTAAAAGTGAAAAACCAAAAGTTTCCAAATGATATTTATAAATATTACTAAATTCAAAATTCTCAAAAGATTCTTCAAATTTTTTTCAAAATCTTGAGACATCAAATCTTTAATATTTTCTTAAACACTACACTGCATTTAGAATGAAAAAAATGTTTAAACCAAAACGAAATGCATCAAGGATCAGCACAACCATTTGGTTGGTTACTCCTGTAAAGGTGCCGGAAATAGTCAATCCTCATATCGACGGGCGAGTCCCTTTCTCTCTCGTTTCAAAACAAAACCTTAATTTTATCAAGCATTCCAAAAACCAAAAATCTCTTAAGGATGCAAACAATACCAATCTTACTAACCTCCAAATCAGACATATACCTAAAGCATAATCTTTATGCATGGCTACCTCATGATTTCCAAAATTAACATAATGCCATGGTACTTCTCGCCACTAACATAGTTTTATGTGCTTTTGATGATTTTTAATGGAGGACATGGTGGATGAGTTTGTTTCTATAGGATTATCTATACTTTCACGACCAACAGCAGCAAACCTGAATTATTTAAGTAATAATATTGGATATGATATTTCACATTTATTATCTATTAATGACAATATTATTTGATAGAGTCAACAACGACTTTTCTAATGGGCCATTTAGCAACTTCACCGTTCTTAATGATTGCTAAAAGTGAGACCCCACCTTCTAATGTAGAGCAATTAATAGACCAAACAAGCACACGGTAAGTCAAGTCAGTCTGTTCGTTGTTTAATTAAAACAACAAGTGACCGATCTAGTTGTTCATAGTAAGTCACGGCTTTTATCCTATGGGTGAGAAGCACATCACCAAAAAAAAAAAAAGAAGCGAAGGACTCTCAATTCTTCCTATCTCTTAGTCATGGGTTGTATCCGGACCTTAGTCATGGGTTGTATCTCTCACAATGTCAGGAGAGCTCCTGCCAATGCCTTACGCGGATCTCAGCATCCATGTGGATATCAAATCTACAAACCACATATCCATGATCTGATAAAACACGTTGGATCCTACGACAGATCCGACCCTCGGATCTCAGATCCAGGGCAATACAAGAAAGGGCACATATTTTATACGTGGATTTGCACTATAAAAACCTCATTCCTTAACAGGGTTGCTAATTGTCATTTTCAAAAAGCTTTAATGAAGCCAATTGAATTTTGACTGCTTTACAACTGACCCACTTTTTCTACGAGTGTAGTATAGCTGATGCTAATTGTCATTTTCAAAAAGCTTTAATCAAGCCAAGTGAATTTTGGCTGCTTTAGGACTGGCTCACTTTTTCGTGTCCTTGGGGTCCAGAGTTTGACACCTCCAGTATATTCATCAAGTGTATCCATTGTTTACAATACAGAAAAGTGACTGAACTTTCATCAACCCGTCAATTGGATCAGCTATTCGAGTATCTCCTCTTCATCTGACAAACATTTGTTCAAATGAAGCCAGCTTTTTGCCTATATATATATATATATATATATCCTTGTGCTTGTGTGTGCTGATCAATAATTTCAAGAGGACCAAGTGAACTAGAAATTAGCCATTTTAGAAGATGTCAATAGTAAATTTACATTTTCGTTTAATGGATTATGTGGAAAACCGTGGATGCAAGAAAGGAAAACAATGGAATGTTGGGCACCCAAAAAGGGTGAAAAACTGTGGATGTCCATGCTCTTTAGCTCTCGGGTCGCAATCGGTACGATGGACCAGCCAAGTCTGACTTACACATTTCTTAGTTCGAGGCGTTCAATTGGGCAATGTCCAATGAATAGACTGGTGTGCTAAAGAATGTAAAGTGGCTGGTCGGCTAGTTAGTTCCAGTCTTATAAAAGCTATTTCTTTGAATACAAAAGCATTAGACGGTACTCTCCAGTACTCTCCTCTCCAGTTAAAGGATCATGAAACCCAAAGGAAGGGCAATGAGTAGGATTGAGCCTCTCACCGAAGATGTGGGTTCCTTTCCACTCACCCAAATCCCAAAATTTCCTGTGTTTTTAAACATTTGCTTCAGCTACCAAACATGGAATGGACCCTAGATCCAAATTCTTTCGTTGCATGATCCAGGTTCAAACATATGCTGGTGTTGAAATAGTGGTTCCAATTTCCAAGACGATGCAAGCTTTGTGGCTGCAATAAGGAGATTGCTGAAAGGAAGATATATGACTCTTGTCCACCTCATGGTATGATGTGAAGTGTGCAGAAAGTGATGCAGTTTATAGAGGGATGAAGTTTGATGTTGCAAGATCGCCATTCATGTCCTTAAACAACGGCAAGAAGTGTCATCCCCAAGAATACAGCATTTAGGTTGAAAATGATTAGATCAATATGGGAACTTGACGTGATCTCACATACGCTGTTCTTTTTGAAACAAATATGGGAAGATTTTGCCCACAAACGAATCAAGACAAAACGTGATTCGGGCCAAACCCCCCACCCTCTGCACCAATTAGAAGTCGATAAAATAAGCATACTAAGATCAATACTCCAATTATACATCCAAATGTTGAAAAAAAAAAAGATCAATACTCCAATTATGCATCCAAATGTTCAAAAAAAAAAAAAAAATCAATACTCCAATTATGCATCCAAATGTTCAAAACAAAAAAAGTGCAGCAGTGGTGTCCGAGGCTATGGGATCCCATGCCCGTATTGGTGTGGGTTGGCTAGGGGCTGTTCCGGTGGAGGATACTGCCGCTTGCTAGACGACCATGGATACACAGTATTAAATGGTAGAAACAAGAAAGGAGTGAAGACGAAGAAGAGAGGGAGAAAGTGAAGACGAATGAATTCTTCATTCCAAAAACTGTTTTGAAGCCTTACCAATCGTAAGGTATTTATACAACATTCAGTGCTCATCTTCCCTATTTACTCGAATATACAACAAGATGATAAGGTAGGAAATCACCAATGGGATAAGGCAAGATCACGTCTCAATCTGGCTCAATCCTTTCCTGAAATCACGACGTTGCTGATTTCTGATCTTCTTCCTGAAATCACGACGTTGTTGATTTCCCTCAAGTTGGCGCTCCGGGATCTAGGAGGCCTAACTTGCTTCTTAATTTGATGAACTCATCTTTACCTAAAGCCTTAGTGAAAATATCAGCAACTTGATTTTGAGTATCAATATGTTTGGTACGAATCTCTCCATTCTGAATTCTCTCCCTTATAACGTGACAATCAATTTCTATATGCTTGGTCCTCTCATGAAATACAGGATTTGCAGATATGTGAAGTGCTGCCAAATTGTCACAATATAATTCCATTGGTTGTTGATGTTTGATTCCAAGATCTCTTAATAAATATTTTATCCAAATCATCTCGCATGTCGTTAAGGCCATTGATCTGTACTCAGCCTCTGCTGTTGACCTAGAGACAGTGGTTTGCTTCTTCACTTTCCATGATATTGGATTTTCTCCAATAAAGACGCAAAAACCTGAAGTGGATCTTCGTGTCATTGGACATGCAGCCCAATTTGAGTCACAATAAGCTTTGACACAAATTTTACTAGATGAAAATAAAAATATACCAAAGCTTGGTGTGGATTTGATGTATCGAAGGATTCTAAAAGCTGCGTCCAGATGCGTGTTCCTGGGTTGCGACATGAACTGACTTAGTAATTGGACACTGTGCAAGATGTCAGGCCGTGTGATGGTGAGATAAATGAGCCGTCCAATCAATTTTCTATAAAATGTTGGGTCTTTCAATGGCTGGCCTGCTTCATCATCAAGTTTCAAATGTTGCTCCATCGGAGTTTCGCCAGGTTTAGCTCCACTATATCCAGCCTCGCTTAGAATATCCATGCTGTATTTCCTTTGAGATAAGAATATGCCTTGTTTGGAACGGGCGACTTCAATACCCAAAAAATATTTTAATGCGCCCAAATCTTTCAGCCGAAATTTGTTGTTGATGACAGACTTCAAATTTGTAATTTGCTCTTGATTGTCTCCTGCAATTATTATGTCATCCACATAGACGATGATAAAGGTATTGCTATGGGCAGTTATATTGGAGAATAATGAGTAGTCTGCCTTTGACTGAGTGAAACCTAGTTGTATTAAGGTTTCAGTAAGTTTGAAGAACCAATTGCGAGAAGATTGCTTGAGCCCATATAATGATTTTTTTAGCCGACATACCTTGTGCTCCCCCTGTCGGGTAAAACCAGGAGGGAGAGTCATGTAAACTTCCTCAGAAAGGTCACCATGTAAGAATGCATTGTTGACGTCAACTTGTAATATACTCCACCCTTTGATTGCGGCAATAGACAAGAGACAACGAATGGTAGTGATTTTAGCAATAGGTGAGAAGGTCTCTGTGTAGTCGATGCCCTCAGTTTGGGTATAACCTTTGGCGACGAGTCGAGCCTTATGTCGTTCAATGGTGCTATCAGCATGGTATTTAAGTTTATACACCCATTTGCATCCAATGGGGCGCTTGTTGGGAGGTAAATCAACGACGTCCCAAGTTGAATTTTCTTCGAGTGCACGAACTTCAGCAGCCATAGCATCACACCATTCTGGAAATTGCATCGCTTCGTGGAAGGATGATGGTTCGGAATGGCAGAGAAGAGAAGTGAAGAAAGCTTGGTAGTTAGGAGAGAAATGTTGGAGATGAAGGTAGTTAGCAATGGGGTACCTGGTGCCTTTAGTAGATGCCGACGCCAATTCAGATGATTGAGTTGGATGAATGGAGTAGCATTGGAAGTCCCTGAGGTGTGAAGGAGGTGCACGTACCCTGGTTGAGCGCCGCACAGGTGGTGCAGCATCAGGCTGGGTGTAGGGAGGGGCTGCTTGGTTGGTCATATGGTATGTATTTGGATGTTGGGTAGGCAAGGTAGGAGGGTCGACATATTCAAGAGGTTCATGAATAGGGAGAGGTATAACAACATCACTATGGGTGTCCTTGATATTGTGGAAAGGAAAGTTATCTTCAAAAAATTTAACATCGCGGCTTGTGAAAATTTCTTGGCTATTGAGATCATATAATTTATAAGCATTTTGGCCAAAAGGATATCCTAGAAAAATGCATTTGCGAGAACGGGCGTCAAACTTGTGAGACTTGCCAATGTTATATGCATAACATAAACACCCAAAAACTCCAAGATGTTCATACTTGGGTTTCTTTCTATAAAGAATTTCGTAAGGGGTTTTGCCATGTGAAGGTTGTGTGGGCAACCGGTTTAGCAAGTAAGCAGCGGATAAGATACAATCGCCCCAAAACTTGATAGGAAGGCCAGCTTGAAAACGAAGGGCACGAGTGATATTTAATAAATCTTTGTGCTTCCGTTCTACCACTCCATTTTGTTGTGGGGTGGCAACGCAAGAGTGTTGGCGCTCTATGCCCTTATTATGCAACAAGGTCTCCATGTGGGAGGAAAAGAACTCAGTCCCATTATCACTACGAATTTTTTTAATGGTTGTAGAAAATTGATTTTCTACGAGGTTAAAAAATTTTTCAATGTAAAAATATGTTTCTGATTTGTGGCGCATAAGAAAAACCCAAGTGCAACGGGAAAAATCGTCCACAATAGTAAGAAAATAATGGGCACCCGATAGTGAAGGTGTTTGATAGCCTCCCCATATGTCACAATGAATCAACTGAAATATGCTAGAAGTAGAGATAGAACTATTCGGAAATGGCAAACGTGATTGTTTGGCAAGATAACATGTAGAACAATGTTCATGTTTGGGAGCAGAATTAGAAAAATTGAAAATAGCCTTCAAACGAGGAAAAGAGGGATGACCAAGTCGAAGATGCCAGAGATTTTGCTGGTCCGATGAAACAGCAGCAGCACGTGGTCCTTCACCCTCAAGAACGTATAGTCCATTTGCCATCCTACCCTTCCCAATCATCTTCATCGAGCGTCGGTCCTGAATAATGCAAGAATCATTGTCAAATACAACTTGACATTGATTTTCATTGACAAGTTTAGGTACTGATATAAGATTAAAAGCAAAAGAGGGAACACAAAGAACATTATGCAAAGTAATGGAGGGGTTTAAGTGAAGCTGACTGACATGTGTGACGGGTGTAGAAGAACCATTAGGGAGCTTGATCGGATTTGATTTAACTAGCGATGGATGAATAAGACTGGATAATGAATTGGTGATATGGTGTGTTGCACCAGAATCGATTATCCAAGTTGGGAAAGGAGTTTGACAAGCAAGTGAGAGGCTAGTACCTGCGAGATTGGCTTTGGGAGTCTTGGAACTCATGAACTCTAGAAACTGTTGGAAAAGATCTGAGTTGGGAGAAACTTGTTGTTCTGGTTTGGTAGGGTTGCCGAGAGATGCAATATCACTTGTGGACGAGTTTGCTTGTGGCTGCTGTCGTTGAGCACCAAAGTTTTTCTTCTTAGGAAAGCCGTGTAGATGATAACATCGAGCTTTGGTGTGGCCTAATCGACCACAATGATCACATTGGGGTCGAGGGCGTCCCATGGATATAACGGCATTATCATGACTTGTATCTTGACGTTTTATGGCAGGTGCCGCAGAAATAGCGTCAGGTTGAAGTGGAGTATGAAGCTCTCGTTGTCTTTCTTCTTGAACCAATAAGGCATAAGCCTTGGAGGTGTCAGGCATTGGTTCCATAAGAAGTATCTGGCTATGAATGGGACCATAACTTTCATTCAAACCCATCAAAAACTGAATTAGTCTATCATGTTCTTGTATCTCAGTCAACTTCTTTATTGCTCCACAATCACATACCGGAGGACTAACATATGCATCATATTCATCCCATAAACCTTTGATGCGTGTATAATAAATGCTTATAGGAGACTGACCTTGTTTGCAATTGATGATTTGCTGCTGAATTTGATACAAGCGAGGAGCATTAGACTGTGTGAATCTGATTTGTAGCTCTTTCCAAACAAAGGTAGCTTCTTTGGCATATACTACCGTTGGCATCAAAGACTTATGAATGGCATTGAGCAGCCAGGAAAGGACCATATTATTGCATCTTTCCCAAGATATAACAAGAGATGCCGGGGATGTGGGTTTTGGTATGGAACCGTCGACGAAACCCATCTTGTTTTTTGCCAAGAGAGCCATGGTCATGGCACGCCTCCATGTTTCATAGTTGTCGCCAGTGAGAGGCTGAGAGACAAGGCAAGCACCGGGATTGTCAGAGTGATGGAGGTAAAACGAATTGTCAACTTGAGCAGTTGTTTCTGATCTTGAAGGGGACCCAATAGCTCCTTGGGTTTCTGCCATGATGATGAAACCAGTGCAAGCAACAAGCTTAATTGTTGGTTGAGAACAACAATGAAGCAAAACAGGGGATGCAATAGAGAACCCTGAAAATGCAGCAAAGAGGGGCAGCCGAAAAAGACCAAATTCGACTGGCACTAGCAACGATTCCGCCCGAGCACCATTTTGTTGGAAACGTGGTGCTTGGAGGATGTTGGTCGTCCAAAAAGCTTAGTGAAGAACTTCCGGTGGAGGCAATGCCAAGGATTTAGAAAAAGCGAGAGACTGTAGCAGGGGCTCGTTGCAAACAAGGCGGTGCTTCAAAGGTTGATTGTGCTCCACCCATAGCTTAAAAGAAAATGAGATTTCACAGATTTGTTCCTCAGATGCAGACGATTGTTTTGACTCCTTGCTCGCCGGTTAAGATGGCCGGAGTTGAGAACGCCAGCCGATCCCTTTTCCGTTAGCAACCAGTCTTCCTCTGTTCAGCAATACCACTCCGACTGATTACAGTCGGGTTACTTCCCAATCTGTCAACAGCGATAGATTCAACGGGAACGACAAAACTCTAGAGCAGCTGGCTCTGATACCATATTAAATGGTAGAAACAAGAAAGGAGTGAAGGCGAAGAAGAGAGGGAGAAAGTGAAGACGAATGAATTCTTCATTCCAAAAACTGTTTTGAAGCCTTACCAATCGTAAGGTATTTATACAACATTCAGTGCTCATCTTCCCTATTTACTCGAATATACAACAAGATGATAAGGTAGGAAATCACCAATGGGATAAGGCAAGATCACGTCTCAATCTGGCTCAATCCTTTCCTGAAATCACGACGTTGCTGATTTCTGATCTTCTTCCTGAAATCACGATGCTGATTTGTGTAACGTCTAACACACAGCTGCCTGATTTGTCTGTGAGAATTTCCCTGAGAGTACTACACCTCCATTCTGTGGCATGACGACGAGAATATTCGTCCCCACTTTCTGGTTTCTGCCAGAGTAGTGGTGATCATGGGCAGCTTTCGCTGTTAGGGTTGCTGGTGCAGAATAGCTCATTACAAGCATGCCAGTGGCCATCAAAAGGGATATCTTGAGCCAGCAACCCATTGAGAGAGAGAGAGAGAGAGAGAGAGAGAGGTCATTGATATCCAACCATTAAAAGGTTGGTCCGGTATAATAAAGTGTTCGTCTGTGAATATACGTACATCTATGCATAGCTAACTGTGAGAGTTTAGCTCCTCTGGTTGTGGGAGGTTCATCGAATCAAGGGTTATAGTAACCACAGAGCATGACGACGAGAATATTCGTCCCCACTTTCTGGTTTCTGCCAGAGTAGTGGTGATCATGGGCAGCTTTCGCTGTTAGGGTTGCTGGTGCAGAATAGCTCATTACAAGCATGCCAGTGGCCATCAAAAGGGATATCTTGAGCCAGCAACCCATTGAGAGAGAGAGAGAGAGAGAGAGAGAGAGAGAGAGAGAGAGAGAGGTCATTGATATCCAACCATTAAAAGGTTGGTCCGGTATAATAAAGTGTTCGTCTGTGAATATACGTACATCTATGCATAGCTAACTGTGAGAGTTTAGCTCCTCTGGTTGTGGGAGGTTCATCGAATCAAGGGTTATAGTAACCACAGAGTTTAGCTCCAGCTGTCCCTCTCTTTATGTTTTAGCTTTTGCATATGAAAAGTCCTCAATAGAAATTCTATCTTATTTGCTTTGTTTATTATGGTATTCTTGTTATAATATTTTCATGACTAAGGATGAATTACTCATCTTTATAGATGAAGTATTCTCCAAAAACCCTATAAGACTTTTATGATTAGTCATGGGTTATAGTTGAATTGAGATGTTGAGACCACTGATATGGATGTTACGCTTCCTCTTGAAGTACTCGATTCACAACCCCACAGGTTAGAATCTCTTTTTATGTAATGCATATTTTTTATTCGGCCATCAAGAGGAGAATCCTTCTTTATGGACATACTTTGTTACTCTGTTTCCTTCATAAAAAATATATTTGCATTGATTTTCATGAATCTATAATTTATGACAATGGATTATTAGCTTGATTCATACCAAACATCTTCGTGCATCATGTTTGTAATTAGTGATAATATAATTGTTTTAGTTTTGATTCCTTAGCATGCATCCATGAGTTATTTCTACTATTTTCGTTAAAAATCATTATTTGCAAGTATTTGTCGATGTTTGTTAATTCTCAATATGATCCACGTTTTGGAGACATGATTTCTTTAGTTCAAGCAAAACCCTTTTTCTTTTTTTTGAAGAATCCAAATTTTCGTTGAACTTTGGATACGTATTTCTTAGTCCATAAGTTGTATTGATAAACTGAAAAAGCCATTATTTTATCCCATGTGTCCACTAAGTTCCCACCAAATTTTATCAGAATCTAAGTTGTTGTGGTCTATCGTTATGCCATTTTCTAGAGTCTATTTTCTTTAATTTTCAGATTGCAGAAAATCAGATTTGAAAATCCACCAACTTTAAAACTAAATAAGTCAAGTTCTGTGATTTCAATTCTTGTTCTGTAGTAGCCGTAGGTTTTCTCTGTGTGTCTAGTTTGTCCACACTAATGTTCAGAAACAATCCAAGTTGATTTGATGGGTCATTGAATAAAAAAAAGTTGGAACAGGTTTCTATCATAAATTTCAATAATTTTCTATCAAAACATATTTCTTGTCAAGTTTCTCATGCGTTAACTTTTAGTTTAAACATAGCTTTCTCATGTTTTAAAGTGAAACTTGTCATTTGTTATGTTGAGATTCTATACCCAATATTTCAAGCCAAAATATGTCCATATGCATAGTGACATTGCATCTTGAATTAGGGCAATTGAACACAGTTTTTCTGCAATTTTTGGAGTAATCATATTTCTGCTCTATAATCTATATTCAACATGTCATAAATTTTCACCTCAACCATATTTTTAGAATCTTGCAAGTGCGCCTGATCCTATGTTATTTAGAGAGTCTAGCTCCTCCGGTTGTGGGAGGTTCATCGAATCAAGGGTTATAGTAACCACACTATGTTTTGGAACTCAGAAGATGACCCGGTCATCACAAACTTTTGGCACGCAGAATTCCGTTTTAAATGTCATCTAGATGAGGCAATGTTTTACAGCAAATATGTTTTTTTGAATCTTGTAAACCATATGTGATTAAATTGGGCTGGAGATTTACTGGGATGAAATATGAAACTGGAACTTGGGTTCAGTTTCATGCAAAGAGGCAGCGTCGTCTGGTGTCGCCTGCATCCGTTACGCTTCTTCTGTGGTGCTATTTCTACCTAAGTTTCTGAAAAATGTTTTCACTTGATTTTCAGTGTTTTATTTTCTTCTTGACTTTTTAAAAATACTGTGCAGAACCCTAATCCTAGTCAATCCAATGTCCACCGCCGCCTGTCATGGCGCTTTCTTTCAAGCGAGGTGTGGGGAACTTCCCTGCTTTCTTCGTTTTCCAACTTGTGCATTTGGAGTCTTCGTTGGTTCTATCACATCCTAGATCCCCATACGTTAAGGTCTCCATTTTTTCTTAATGATTTTTTTTTTTCCCAAATTGGTTTCTAGCTATGCTGGGAAACATTTTCTCTTGACATTTTTAACTCCATGACACGAGGTGACCCGACTCTCCTCGTGGTCCAACTTTTCTCTGTGCACTTTTTTGGGTAAAATTATGGCAGATTTGATGCACATAAAAAAGAGATTGAATTTTTTGAAATTGGTTTTATAATCATGAATTAAGAAGGTAAAGACTGATCCACTCCGATCCACAATTTACCATATCTAGGGCTGCACACGAGCCGAGTCGAGCTCGAGCTTGCCCAGCTCGAGCTCGACTCGACTCAACGAGCTCGAGCTCGAACTCGACTCGAACTCGAGTCGAGCTACCTAACACAAGCTCAAGCTCGAGCTCGAGCTCGACTCGATTAACTCGATTAGCTCGTCTAAATAAAATATGATCCTTCTTTTTAAAATATCTAGTAAATTTCATGACGTGGGATGAAATTTGTGAATCACTCAACCGAGTCAACCCTGCTAACAGTTTAGAGCTGCAAATAGACACCATTTGGTATTAGACTGTTCTCATTATTAACTATTATAGAATCATAAGCTGATGACTGAACAACTGAACAAAATGGAAATAGGACATAATGTATATAAACGAGTCGAGTCGAGTATAAACGAGTCGAGTTCTTAAAACTCGAACTCGACTCGTTTACTCATTCGAGTTTCATTGTAAACTCGAACTCGACTCGTTTATAAACGAGTCGAGCTCGAGCCGAGTTTAACCGGGCGAGTTCGAGTCGAGCCCGAGCTGGCTCGACTAGTTGTGCAGCCCTAACCATATCCAATTTAGTCGATCTTCCTTATTTAATTCAGATTGGACTTCAATCGATATTGACGAGACTTGGAATTTTGAAACAGAGTTCCAACTTTTATGTAAAATTGGGTCGGATCCTTCAAAGATTTCCGGCTTAAATCGGAAACCTGGTTCATATACTAAGGCTGACGGCATGATGACAAGGTCTCATACTAATTACTAATACTTATTGGGTAGAGTCTGAAACACTCAAAATTTTTTTATAACATCCCAAATCAATTTTCAAAGCCCCAAATCACAATAGTTACTCTAAATTGAATCTGATTTCCAACAAATTTGACTTCAACGACGCCTCCTCATGATCTTACTCTTCTTCATGATCATGGCTTCAAAAATTTCCTGCTCAAATAGGAAACCTGATTCATATACTAAGACATGATTACAAGGGCTTATACTAATTACTAATATTTATTGGGTAGAGTCTGAAGCACTCAAAATTTTTTGGTAACATACAAATCACAATAGTAAATCTAAACTGAATCTGATTTCCAACAAATTTGACTACTTCAACGACGTCTCCTCATGATTTTCCTCTTCTCCATGATCATGGCTTCAACTCCTAGCTGTATCTTTTTCATTCCTCGCCAGTAAAAGAAAAGGTCATGCCAACCGTGGTCAGGTTTGAGGCGTCCGCTGATACCAGAATTGTTGCACGACTGCCAGTCCTTAAACGCTCTTGTATTTCGTCTTCCTTTCCAAAATTGACTTCGTAATCGCTCCATACGGCGGAGCGTTCATGCCTCCAATGAATGAAGCGTGGGCAGCTAGCCGGAAAGTGTGGGACGCGGTTAGGCTGGAAGACCTGTATGATTTTGGGGCCATAAGCTCTGATCTCATTCCCACCCCCATGGTGCTCATCTTCAATCATCCCGTCACGACCTCCGCCATTTTCACGGCCATCTTCTGCCACCTCTTCAACTTCGTTGAGTACTTCAGTCTCCCTCTCTATTTCCTCTGCCTCAGTTTCTTTTTCATGATCTCCGCCTTCTTCGCGGTCATCTTCTGCCACCTCCTCTTCAACTTCGTTTAGTACCTCACACTCCCTCTGCACTTCGACCTTGTCAGCCTCAGTTTCAGTACCATCACGACCGCCACTATTTTCGCGGCCATCTTCCGCCACCTCCTGTTGAACATTGATGAATACTTTAGGCTCCCTGTCTGCTTCCTCTTCAGCCTCAGTTTCATTGTCACTACCTCCGCCGTCTTCGTGGCCATCTTCCTCTGCCACCTCTTCAACCTCGACCGCTTCTGGCCTCATAAGAGCATCAATAGACGAGATCGCACACCTCTCGTGACAGGGGACTTCGATAAACCCCAGCCCATCAAATAAAATTCGGCCTCGGTAACATATCTGAAAATTCCAAACTCTCGGTAAAGGGATCCAAATGGGACGGAAGAAGTTCTTGACTATAGGACGTTGAACTTCGAGTGTGGACTCAAAGACGACACGGTGATCGTCTTCCAGGAGTTGTATATGAATGGGTGATTGGACCTTATTTCATCATTAACTCGGGTTTGGGAACGTTTGCTCCATTTGGAAACATGAAAGACAGCTGCTGGGGCCAATAACAGACTCAGGGGACAGACTTCCCCATATCTCGAATCGACCCAAACGTTCGAATGCAAGTTCCTGCCACAACCAAGAACAACGAACAAGAGACTTTCATCAAAATTGAGCAACTTCGTACGGCAGCACCATTAAACTGCTTGTACTACTAGTAAATAAACCAATCGAGGACTAGCGGCTAATTTGTTAGACCATACATACCTTGAAGATTTGCTTTTTGAAATCATCACTGAGGGAGCTGCAACCGATGGAACCGTAGGGGCTTGGCAAGACTAACTCTTCTATGTTTTGAGCAGCATTCTCAATGCCTTGTACATCTTCAAGCAACCGACAACCACCGAGGCGCAATTTCTTCAAACATTCCAAGTTTGAAATATCCAGTGTCTTCTCTAAGTGACTGCAGTTAGATGCATCAAGTATTAGCAAGGAAGAAGGGAGCAAAGGAACCAATCGGATCCTCTTGCAACCGTTTAATGAAAGCTCTTCAAGTCGAGAAAGGTTGCGTATGCACAATGGCAGCTCTGTGATGCTCTCACAAGCCTCAAACTTTAAAAATTCGAGGTTCTCAAGTGATCCGATCCACTCGGGCAAAGCTTTGAGGTTCTTGCATCTCAAAGTAAAGGACTTTAGGTTTTCAACAGAGGTTTCAGCCATGGCCGCAGGTAACTCTTCGTCGGCACAGCATAGTGACAGTGACTCGATGCTCCTCAATGAGAAGATCTTATTGATGATCGGTGTGATAGATTCACAATCCGCTTCAAAGGTCTTGAGGTTCTCTCGATATGGAAGCCAATCTGGTAGAGTCATAAGATTCTCGCATCTCAATGACAACTCCTCAATCTTATCCATTGCCTCAATGGATTCTGGCAACTCTTTAATTCTGCTATCACTGATACAGAGAACTCTTGCTTTCTTCAACGAAGAAGACGGTAAAACACTAAGCCAGTTGCATGATGAGATCTCCAATCGATCAATGTCCATGAGATCCCCACCGTTTATCTTCATTCCTTTTAAGTCAGTGCCTTCAACATTGAACACTTGTAAGGAATTCAAACTACTAATTGAATCAGGCAGACTGTGCAGCCTATCCAACTTCCTTAGATACATCTCACTGAGCTTGGTTAGCTGTCCTATTGAAGAAGGTATACTTGTGGTTGCCAAGTCGTCAAGCTCAAGCGTATTCAACGATTCCAAGTTCCCCAACCGCTCTGGTAGAGATTCAAGTCTTGGGAATTGTTTTATGCAAAGAGTTTGAAGTGAAGTTAATTGACAAATGGCATCGGGCAACTTCTAAACGTTCAGAAATTGAAGAAACTTCAGGTATTTTAATTTTGTCAAATTTCCAATGGATTCATGAACTTCGACTAACGATGCACAGTAGGAGAATTCCAACATTTCCAGATGCGGCATATTGGAGAAATCCGGCGTCACTCTTATTGAATGACAAGAAATCTTGAGAAATTTCAATGCGTTGAACACCTGCAAAAGAGCATATTTCTCAGTTGAAACTTTCGAGGACAAACCCAATTATTTAAAATGACCAAAAAAAAAAGGAGAAATAACCTTCGATGGGCTTTCCCTAACAAGAAGTTCACTCATATCGTCTGCTACATGTAATTCAAGGGTGACTAGATTCTCAAGGTTGCAGCTTGAAAACGATTCAATTTTCGTCACTCTCAAGAATAGAACTTTGAGAGCCTTGGGGAGCATGAAGTTTTCGCCTTTGAAGCTGACATTATTGACCCGAAGAGCTCTTAGCCTTTTCATCTCTCCAAAGGCTCCAGAACTTAATTCTTCTTTAGCCTCGCTAAGAGTGATGCCTTCTGTGACATTGTTGCTTCGCTGCATGGATGAACAACTTGTAATTATTGTTATACACCACCAGACTCGATACTTCATATGCATGTCTTTCCCATGCATGTTAAAATATGAGCAACAGTCTGGGAGGAAAGTGGTTAGTGTCAATGTATAGCTCTAGACAACGAGAACTGATCAGCAGGCAGGGACATGGAGTAGGCAAAATTGTTGAGAAGCCAAGACCATAATACAAGAATGCTCTATACGATATCGAGAGAGTGAGAGAGAGACATCACTTACATTTTCTTCTAACATATTCAATGTGTCGTCAGCGGTCCATAGCCTGCTCCAAGGTTTGTCTGGTTGTCCTTGGCGAGCTATGTCTCTTCCCATGTCCCTTATAAGATCGTGCATCTCGAACGGTCCATCATCACGAACCCGCGAAATGAGACTCTTCTTTTGAAGGACCTTAATTGCAGATCTTGGTTGCCAATTTAAACTTTCCCACATAAGAGTTGCTTCTACTTCAGATTGGCCAACGAAGAAGCATGCAATGTCCAAAAATATCCGTTTCTCAACATTAGACAGTGCATCGTAACTTATTTGCAAACATTTCTGGATGTCTTGTTCTGGGGTCTCCTGCAGCTTATCCAAATAATCTTGCCATTCAGCCAGGTCGCTCTTATCAGAGAGGTAGGATCCGAAAACTCTAAGGGCCAATGGCAGCCCACCAGCAACTGCGACAACCTTCATTGTCATGTCCACGAACATGTCCTGTGGTTGATGACTGCTCTGAAAGGCATATCTGTTGAAGAGATCGAGTGATTGATCAGCATCCATGAGCTTTGGCTTGTATATGCCATCGACTCTACAAAGTGATAGCACATTTTCATCTCGGGTTGTCATAATTATCTGACTGCCCGATGCGAAACAGTACAGTAGTCTTTCACCAATTAGTTCCTTGAATTGTTGGTGATGATCAACGTCGTCCAATACTATTAGAATTTTCTTGGGAGGAACTCTTTCTAAGAGCAGGCGCTGCCCACTTTCAATGTCGTGTATTGGCGTAAATCTGTCGTCCAGGAGCTCTTCCACGAGTTGCCTCATCAGTTGCGTCCGTGCCGTGGCATCTTTCCAACGCTCCCTTATATTCGTAATAAAGGTGGCTGCCCCAAAATTTGAACGCAATTTGTTGAAAACAGCCTTGGCAATGGTGGTCTTCCCAATGCCGCCTGCACCCACAAGTCCCACCATCTTAACACCATCTCTTTCATTTTGCAGCAGCTTCATCACGTCCTCAATGCGAGATTCCATTCCAACCGGATGGTCCGCCACAATCAGAAGGCCACTTTGTAGATGCCGCAGCAGGCAGCGGACAACTTTCTCGACCAGTGTCGCTTCATGCCTGCAAGCGATCCAAGTTAAAATATATCATCAATTTTGGCGCCTGCCTGTCCATGTGGGTTGTCGGTCGTCACAGGAGAGGAAAAATAATCAAATCATATCTGCAATAACTTTAATTTGAAAATGAGCAATAAATGTCTCCAAAAATATCGCCCATGTACACTACTTGTTGTCAACTTGATTTCAATTCATATTAAGAGAGGAGGTTATTTATTATGCCCTGTTGCGGCCCCCCCCAACCTTTTAATTGGCACAACACTTGAATATACTGTCATGAACCTTGCATATGCTTCCTAGATGTCTTACTCAATACAAATTATGCAGAATAATTCTACTACTTAATTCCAATGTTTTAAAACTCAGTGACTTAGACTCGATTTGGCTGTTCTCGACTCTTAAGTCGGAGGGTCTAACTCGGTTATGCTAGATTCACTGATCTAATTTTTAGATTCAAGTTTCGAAAAGAGAAACAGATGAGTGCATACCCATTGGCGTCGTAGTTGAGGATGTAGCCGGAAATATTGGCTACTGTTTTAAGGCATCTCTCCACTTGCCCACTTCTGCTTTGTCCACTTTTTTGTCATTGTCGTATGATTTAAAGGCAGATTGGAAAGGCCCAGCCTGGTGGCGAACATGAGAAGGCTGGACGCCGAAGAAGATGGGAACGATCAGCCTCCTGCCCGCGCACTCGACTATCTTGGCGATCTCTTTTAGGCACCATTTTGAGTCCGCATAGCCCTTGGAAATGATTGGCACAAACACCTTTGACCTCTCGATGTAAGAGAACAGCTCCTCGATCGTTTCACCTCTGTGCAAATCTTCATTGTCTATGAAGGTTTTCAAGCCCCGTCTGCAGAGAGCCTGGTAGAGATGGCCAGTGAATCCATTTCGGGTGTCAACTCCTCTGAAGCTCAGAAAAGTATCAAAATCATGCTGCTCATTGGGAGAGGGGGACAATGCTACTGTTGGTGAGGATGGCCGCTCTACAACTTCTCCGGGGTCTGGAATTGGAGCTTGAATGGCTGGATCAGATAGCCATGGCGATTGAAGGGCCTTGTCTATGGCACTTTTGATCCACTCAAGGATGGCGGCGACGCAGCCAGCGATGGGGAGGCATCTAGAATTCCCCATTTCTTTGGATACGCTTGCAATAGAATAGGCAACTCCCTTAGGGTTGAAGCTATTGCGTGGTGGAGTACCTATAAGGAGGACGGGGATGAGATGGGGGAAACTGAGAAGTCTTCGTAGCGCAGTTTCATCGAAAAGGACCAATTGACTTACGGGAGCGTGCTCTCCATGGTTCACAACTTCTAAATTCAATGCAAAAGAAAAGTTTCTTTGGTAATGTAGACAAGAGCTCTTGATTCATGAAATTGCAAATGTTTAATATAGATCTTTAAATTTTGGCAACCATATGCATTCCCATTTACGTATTCAACCAACTCTTCCATTTGATGTCTCGGCATTTTCCTTTCCCTCCTTTTTTTTCCTTTTTTTTTTTAAGAACGCTTTGAAAGATCCGCCTGAGGAGAGGAAAGCTGGTCAAAAGCTACCTTATTTTTACCAACTTTGCTTTTATGTAAAAGGTCACATAAAGTTGACAGCGTTTTAGCAATTTAAGTCACATAATTCGAATACAATACAAGCTGGGGCCGCTATCAGTATTTTATCAAACTCTCGAAAAGAAAGTCGTGCAGGTGTTTTCAAAAAGTCATATCATATATTTGAATTTTTAAAACTTTAAACAGGGGTCAGACCTTAATATTAATATAGTATATTTATTTCATATAGATATACTGCTCCATTAACATATTCATATTCAAATTTGGGTTCAGGTTTGAAAGCAGATTAAGAAAAATGTAATTACCATGTCCAAATCTGTTTTTCGAATTTACAGGTTGGACCCAGTTCAAATCCGGCTTTTTAAATTTACATTTAGATTCAAATCTGAATTTTAAATACAGAGCTGAATCTGAAATAAATTTTATGAGATGTTAAGAACTTGTTAAGGTTGAATTCGTGTCAAATCCTATCAGATTTTCATTTAAAACCATTATTGAATCTGATCTACTAACTGGAACTCACTCTCATACTAGACTCGGACCCCTGGTTCGACAGATACCCAACCTCAAGTTTCGGTTTCAACCCTAAAAATGTTAATAACCAATATGACCAACTTTTTTATAAACCCTTAAATATCTCTCATTATTATCAATATGGAACTAAATTTCTCCAAGTATGGAGTTACAATCCATCCGTATGGGATCCCAGTTCCGTATTTTCCTTTTTTATAACTAACCTTTTTTTATATCCCAGAAGTAGCCAAATTCAATTGATTGAGATAACTGGGGATTTAATTTGATGTAGGTAACAACCATTGACCTGGAAAAGGATAGAATGGCATGCCTAGTTTCCTTCAAGGCCGCTTACTACCTTAAATCAGACATCTTCAACGTTCACCGTTTCCATCCAGAACCTGTTGTAGACTGTAATTACTCTTCACCATTTCTCTTCCAGGTGAGCTTGACGCTCACTTCTTGACACCAGAAGCATCCCTTCCAGCAGAAACAATATCCTGGACATCGACATTCTCTCCGATATATTCTTCCGTTTGGCAAGGTACCATCATTTACTGATTACAAGATTAGCTCTTGACAGAACTATAATGAAAGATATTTGGAAAATGGAAACAGATCAACCGCAAGTGGTAGGTGGGAGAAGCCCTAATCGTCCTTCTCTTTAGTCTTCACATTCATCTTTTTCATGGTAACGTAATGGTAAGGGACCGAGGTCAGCATTCATCAGGCCTTGTTAGTTAATAGGGACATCATTATATCCGATATAGATCGATCTCAAACAATTTCATATGAAAAAAATTTAATATCTGATTAAGAAATCAGATCGATTCAGATTTAATCGATTCAAATTTAAGAAATGACATCTGATTGAATTCAGATATATATAAATATGTGATTGGATTTGGATTTAAATTTAGTTTCGGATTTAGATCAAATTTAATTTTAAACAAATATCATATATCTAATGCTCTTACATGAGGCCAAATATGGTTCAAAATAATTTGGAGTCGAATTCTATGAATGTAAAAATGAATTCAGATCAGATATTCAAATGTACATTAGAACCCCCCATTCACCTGCCACTTGTTAAAAGCCTCCATTAATGTCAAAGGGTTCCAAAATTCCATATCAAGCGATAAGTTTCCCCACTCAACTTCGGCCTCTGTAGGTAGGACCTGTTGTTGCCCCAAAGATATAGTTCACTGTCCATTCAATGAACCTGGCATCAATTAATGGCAATATTATTTCACAGAGTCAACAACGACTGTTCTAATGGGAAGATCCCACCTTATTTTAGATAGATAAATGAGTCAGCACTTGATGCCTTCCTAGGCAGTTATGTCGCCTTACTTAAGCAGCTGCACAACTTGTTGTATATAAAACATTTTTATGTGGCTATTTGTCACTAGTGGCGCCTTTTTGGACATATATAAAACATTAGTATGTGGCTATTTCTCACTGGAGACAAATAGCCACATACTAATGTTTTATATATAAAAACTTGTTGCAGAGGCATATAGGTATGACACCATTTCCGAAGTCACTGTTAGTACTGTTGATGACTCCTTATTATGGTGCATATCCTAAATAATTGTCATTTCTAATATGATTTTTCACTAAATTAATCCAATCAAATATGTAAATCATGCATTCGCTATTTCCCACGTCTTATAGATATGCTTTAATTGGTTTTGATTTAGATTGTTAAAAAGGTGGTTTTTTTCCATCATCAAGTCTTTTTTTTTGCCTAATTACTTAGGGTCATTCCGTTTTTCTAGCTTAATTAGAAATGCTACTATGGGCATTAAAAATATTAACTATCCATATTAACATTTGTTGATTTCTTTAGTTAAATCAAGCTACAAAGTAGGTACTTAAAAGTTCTTGCTATGGGTATAAACAGAATTTTACAGGACAAAGCTGTAAAATGTCAAACCATTGGGTTTCACATACTTCTATTTAACGTCTTATTTGTACAATAGGCAATTACATTTTTAGGTATATCATTTCTAGGTTTTCACTAGATATCAATACGAATCACAAAGTTCTCGTGGAAAATTACACCTTATCTGTAACTTTTTATAACCAACTTCCAAAAATATCCATATTTTTCTCTTCAAAATTGTCCTTAAATTACATAGTCCAACTTAATGACTCTTGACCTTAAGGACGAATTTTTCTAAGTTACAAAAGAAAAAGGAGGATGGAATAGGATAACTTGACAAACAAGGAGATGAATCTGGAACATAGGCAATAAAGTCAAGACTATCTTACGAGACCGAGCATGTTCGACATAAAACAAATATCTGATACTTTACAGAAAGGCTTTCACTGCCAACTTGCTCAAAATAAAATTCAGTTCACTTGGAACACTTGAATTTTAAATGACAGCGAGATGTTTTTGTAATGAATTACAGAGAAGTGAAGCAAGCATTCAACACAGCAATCGGCCTGCCAAATGCCAATTGCTGCTGGCCCAACAGGTTTCGACCTCTGCTTCCAAGGCTTGGTCGACTCTTCGTCCATACCTAATCTCACGCGTCATTTCGGTAGCGATGATTCCTGTGTGTCACAGGAGAACTGTTTCATCGTTGCTACCGACAGTCGATTGTCTTGCCTAGCGAACGACGAGGCGTTGATGGAAATGTCCATCATCAAAGCCTTCATGCAGCGATGTTGGCGAAAATGAGGACCCTAAATATAACTTAGATCCAAACCTGAACAACTTATACAGAAAAAAACCGTAAGGTGTCTGGACGTTCAAAATAATTTTTAATAATAAATTTATCAAAGTTTACTTAATAAAAGCTCAATCCCCAAAAGAACAAGAGTTCACAAAATGATTCAACAAACGATGACATAAATGCACCAAGTACACTTAAATAAATACTTGCATTATTTGTCAACATGAAACTTACAAAAGTGAGGTACAAGAACTCACCTCTATAAGCTTACTTAGTGAACTATCACCCAAGCACCCAACATCCCTGCGCTTGAGCACACACTTGAGACACTCACACTCCAGTTCACAAAGTGAGCACAAGAACTTACTAAACTCTTGCTCAAGGCACTCACCACTCTCTTGATAATAGACACAAAGGCCAGCACCACTATTTATAGGGATTGAGAAGGTCGGTGGTGAAGGTTCCACCACTTTCCAACTATTACTTTTTATCTTTACATCATTAGTCATTGACTTACAAAAGAAGGCTCACGATTTTTTGAGAGAGTTGGTGATGACTCATTACAATCTCCCCCTCATTACCAACTCTCTACTCGTGACTCTAACATTTTCTAAGCTTCGTGAATGTTTGTACTGGCAAAGCCTTTGGTAAAGATGTCAGCTACTTGATTTTTGAAGTGATTGATTGCAGCTCAATCTCTCATTTGAGTACATTTTCTCTACTAAAATGATGTTTCACATCTATATGTTTCATTCGAACATGAAAGATAAGATTCTCTGCAAGTCTAATTGCAGTTTGATTATTGCAGTAGAGTCTCAATGCAATTCCACATCTTATTTAATGTCTTTTAAAAGGTCGCATCAACTACACACATTCTTTTGTTGTCTATACTCCACTTTTGTTGTAGATAGTAAAACTGTTGGCTCTCTTACTATGTCATGCAATTGCACTACTTCCAAGACTTGATGTATATCCAATGGTTGATCTTGAGTCAATAAATTTTCAACATAATCCACATCACGATGACCAGCAACTTGACAAGTTGATTCTATGTGTGCTTAAGGACTAATAACAAACTGTTACTGCTACCAAACACCTTTACGTATGTAATAGGTATAAAGAGATTGGGGAAAAAAAAAAAATCAAAGCCATCCTTCTCAAAGGGATCGGATGACATTATTAGAGGGTTGGGTAATTCTGGATAGCCAAAGTCACCATTCAATTTTTTCATATAGAAATATATCATTATCAATTTTTTCATATATAAATATATCATTATACATAGGTCGCATGCTGTGAGAAAACCTATCCAATGAGTTCATTAGGTGGGTGAGAGAGGAGTCATGGGGACCACGCCATGTGGGTCCACAACAAAGAAAAGCTGATTTTCAGCCTCTTTTTTTTAATTAATATGAATATCTCTCTCTCTCTCTCTCTCTCTCTCTAATATAATATAGTAATCACACCCTCTCAATTATTTAATTAAGAGCATCCCATTTATTTTTAGCATGGATGTTAGTTTAGACTCAATTTCAATAAAACCTTAACTTATTCCATAACATAACAACTCTTTCACATGAGCCGAGGATAATCAAAGCAATTTCTACATCTCATATGCCTATCTTTCCCCTATGTCTCTCATGCCATGTATATTTCTTAAGCAATTGCTATGGAGACTAAAACAATCCCCTAGAGCTCTATTACATGTCGGATTTGTTTGGATGGACAAGATTCAAACATAAAAGAACTTGAAGTTTTGAAATGATGTAATGGGAGATAATTTGTGCTCAGCCGAAATGTTTTTACACAATTAGAAGAAAACGAATATCTTCTGCATGTTCCATATTGAAAACATAGCATATTACATCACAGTCTAGATGCCATGCACGTTGAAGGAATGCGTGACAACATCATAGTTAGGCTATTGAACTTGAATAAGAAATCCAAAGATCATTTGAATGCTCATTAGACATGAAAGGAATGAACATAAGGCGCCATCATTTCATAAGCAACATGAGACAGAGATGCACCTTCTATGTGTTCGCCTACTTGAGTATGCATGTTGTACCCTTTATAACATAACAAGGGGACGATCGAGTTGGTCCTTCATCGGCCATCGACCATCGACCATTATTTGCATGATCATATCCATTAGTAAGATGAACTTCTTGGTGATTCATGTTCATCATTTCATCTTACTTTAGGTAGTTAAATAAGTCTGGTTTCAGCACTTGATGCCTTCATTACCAACTGCGTAAGATTTTATATATACAATATCTCACACATTTGTTATCTTAGCACATTATCTCAAACACGTTGCCTCATACACATTACATATGTTATGAGACTATTTGAAGCTGATTAAATGCAACAATCACTTTCTATGAGTTGAGATATTTGTTTTTTTAACTAATTCACCTTTTTTGGAGTCCAAAAGTAGCCAAATTCAGCTGATTGAGATATGTCCAGTGGGGATGGTGATACTCATATATACATACCTATCTTACTAACCTCCAAATCGGACATATACCTAAAGCATAATCTTTATGCATGGCTACCTCATGATTTCCAAAATTAACATGACGCCATGATACTTCTTGCTAGTGACATAGTTTCATGTGCTTTTGATGATTTTTAATGGAGGAGATGGTGAATGAGTCTGTTGCTATAGGATTGTCTATACTTTCAGGACTAGCAGCAGTTGTAGCAAACGTGAATTAGTTGAGTAATAATATTGCATATGATTTTCCCAATTTGGCATCTATTGATGACAATATTATTTGATAGATTCAACAAAGACTTTTCTAATGGGCCATTTAGGAACTTCACCATTTTGAATGATTGCTAAAAGGGAGAACCCACTTGGGAATGAAGACCAATTAATAGACCCAGTGGCCGATCTGTTCGTTGTTTAATAAAAACAACAAGCGGCCGATCTGTTCATGGTAAGTCAAGTCTTTTATCCTATGTTTGGGTGAGAAGCCCAAAAAGAAAAACCGAAGGACTCTCAATTCTTTCTATCTCTTACTCATGGCCTGTCGATCGAGCTCTCTCACAATGGCAGGAGAGCTCATGCCAATGCCTTGCGCGGATCTCAGCATCCATGTTGTTATGAAATCTGCAAACTACATATCCATGATTTGATAAAACACGTTGGATCCTAGGACAGATTCGACCCTCGGATCTCAGATCCAATTCAATACAAGGAAGGGCACACATTTTGTACATGGATTTGGACTATTTAAACCTCACTCCTGAAGGGTTGCTAATTGTCATTTTCAAGAAGTTTTAATGAAGCCAAATGAATTTGGCTGCTGTACGACTAACCCACTTTTTCTAAGGGTGTAGTATAGTTGATGCTAATTGTCATTTTCAAAAAGCTTTAATGAAGCCAACTGAATTTTGGCTGCTTTATGACTGACCCACTTTTTGTGATGGGTGTAGTACAGGTGATCCGATTGGCGGGTTGATGAAAGTTCAATCATCAATTCCATTTTAATAAGTGCTAATTTTTTGTATTGTAAACAGTGGATCCTCTTTCAAGTATCTCCTCTTCATCTGACAAACACTTGTTCCAATGATGCAAACTTTTTGCTCATCTCTGCTGTATATAGCCAACCTTTTTCTCATCTCTGCTATATATATATATGCATGCATGCAAGCCCATTTCGTTGTTCAATTAAAGGCAACATTGAATTCTTCCGTGTATATATTTGCTCATTGAATGCTTGAGCATGCAAGAAGGAAAATAGAGAGAGAAGCGGTCGTACAAATCATCTCAGCTCACGGAATATATATATATATATATATATATATATATATATATATATATATGAACTAGAAATTAGCCATTTTTGAAGATATCAATAGTAAATTTACATTTTGGTTTAATGGAAAACCGTGGATGCATGAAAGGAAAACAATGGAACTCCCAAAAAGAGTGAAAAACTGTGGACGAAAGGAAAAACTATGGAAAGTTGATGACAATATTCAAACAACCCCTTATGGGAAAGAAAAGGCGGACATCTCCTTTAGGATGAGCCCAAGTTACGTTCCGGACGATCTACAGATCATCTTACCTTCTTAACCCTGACCTCATGAAACTCATGCCTGTCCCCATCTTACCTGCTCAACTCAGGCCCCGTGAAAGTTGAATCTCTCAAGTTCCATAGTACTGGCTCTCGGGTCGCAATCCATATGACGAACCAGCCTAGTCTGACTTGCACATTTCTTAGTTCAAGGCGTTCAAATGGATAAAGGATCGTAATGACAACTATTTGCTTGTTAAAACCTGGTTTGCATGGGCAACTACTTTTGCCGGTGGGTTTCCAATCATAAAAACGTATCACTCTTCTTACTGCTGCATCCAGTTGCCTAGTGGAGGAACTACATAGTGTGCTAAAGGGTGTAAAGTGGCTGGTCGCGCCGGAGGGCCGATAAGAGTTTGGTAGTTAGCTCGATTCTTATAGATGTTATTTCTTTGAAGTACAAAAGGCATACTCTCCAGTTCAATGAAATAACCATAAGTTCACCGCTGTGAACCCCAAGACAAGGGCAATAATGAGTACAGGAAAGGATGTGGGTTCCATTCCACTCACCCAAATCCCAAAATTTCCTTATTATATTGTATTAGTGTTTTTAAACATTTGCTACAGATACCAAACATGGAATGGACCCTAGATCCAAATTCCTTCCTTGCATGATCCAGGTTCAAACAAATGCCGGTGTTGAAATAGTGGTTCCAATTTCGAAGACGATGCAAGCTTTGTGGCCGCTGCAATAAGGAGATTTCTGAAAGGTGGATTATTTGTTTTCTGGTCTTCCAAAGGTGGTCGCACGTCATGGAAGATATGCACTCTTGTCCACCTCTTGATGCTGCAAGATCTCCATTCATGTCCTTCCTGACTCCGCCTCACTTGTTCATTCGCCCATCCTTCTGTTGGTGGTCGTGATCATTATATCATGTCGATTCTTCGATGTCCCAAGTACTGCTTTACCTTCCCAACATTTTATTGGGAGGGTAAATGATTATGTTATTAGATGATTTCTCTCTCTCTCTCTCTCTGTGTTTGTGGTATGTCTATAACCTTCGGTTCTTAGTTTTCACCGGACTGATTCCATATCTCCAATACCATTAATTTCATAACATATGATTCTAAGATCAATGATCCGAAACTTCAAAATATTTCAGTCCTTAAACTAGTGTAAGAGGTGTAATCCGCAAGCATACAATATTTAGGTTGAAAATATTAAGATGAATATGGGAACTTGTCGTGATCTCACATACGCTGTTCTTTTTGAAATATGGGAACATTTCGCCCCACAAACGAATCAGGACAAAACGTGATTCGGGCCAAACCCCTGACTCTCTGCACCAATTATAAGTCGATAAATTAAGCAAATTTAGATCAATACTCCAATTACATCGAGTCAAGGGTTATGGTAACCGCACCATGTTTTGGAACGTAGAAGATGGCCCGTTACAACTTTTGGCACGCAGAATTCCGTTTAAATGTCATCTAGCTGAGGATATTTTTTACAACAAACATTGTATTTTTTAATCTTGTAAACCATATGTGATTAAATTGGGCTGGAGATTTACAGGGATGAAATATGAAACTCGAGCTTGGGTTTTGTTCTAGAACTGTAAATTAGATCCAAATCTGATTAGTTGCTGGATCCAGTTTCCCTTACTCCTTTCAAATCCCGTTAAATGTTTCTTCGTAGGCCTGGTTGCCGGGCCGGGTCACCACCGGGTACACGGTACCTGGTCCCGATGGTGTGGCTCGGTCCAGATTTAGTGGGCTGGGCTGGCCAGATTCCCACCCTAATTTTTTTTGGAACATTAACGAGTCAAACACCACATACCTGACTGAAAATTTATAGACCCGCCACATTTTTTTTACAAAAATTAGGGAGAAATTAAACGGGAAGGGTCCGGTTCATACTTGAAGACAAGTTCGGTGTAAAGAAACGGCAACAGTACAACTGGAAAATTTCAGTTGCAATCAAATATCGCCCCCCATATGAAAACCATATCAAGTGAAGCACGTTGAATTGATTGAACATATAGTTCCTGAGTGATGACCATTGCAGTCTGTGCTTAATATTTCTACCGTTACAAGCAGTGCGGGAGCCACATGTGCATGGTTCATTGTGGCAGATGCCCTCACGGCCATGCAGATTCTAAATTGATAATGAGCTGGCTGACGCCATCCAGCCAATGAGGTGCCCTGCTTTTAAGGAGTTTTCTTTCCATTATATTTAGATGTAAATCTCTTCACTTTTAATTAAGCCTTAATTTTTTTTGTAGTTTTTAAGGGGCATAACATAGTGGTCGTCATTTCTGTCATTTCTGTTCGTGTGAGTATTTTTTTCTTTAGAATGCAAATAGTGGATATGCCACAATCTTTAAGGGGGCGTTTGACGGGCAGGAAAAATCCTGTAGCAGCAGAAAAAAAATTCAAATTTTTAAAAAATTTCCGGTTTATCAAACGCAGAAAAAAATTTAGGACCGTTACGGTCGATTTCGAAAACTTTTTTCCGGAAAAAAATTTCCACCCAGAGGGGTGGAAATTTTTTTCCGGAGAAATATTTTTGCCCGTTAGGGCACACCTTGCTTCTCCTTGCTTTCTCCTCCCGCAGCCGCATCATCCTCTCTCTCGCCCGCAGCAGCACCAACCTCGCTTTCTCCTCTCACAGCGTCTTCCTCTCACCCGCAGCCGCACCAACCTCGCTGTCTCCTCTCACAGCGTCTTCCTCTCGCCCGTTTGCCCTCTCGCCTGCTCGCCCTCTCACAGCGTCTTCCTCTCGCCCGTTCACCCACCTGAGGTTTCGCCGGGGAATCCGTTGGGAGGAAGAATGTCTGCTTCTGTTGGGCGGTTGAGGCTGACCTTGTTGCTGCCGCTGATGGTGGTGGTACTGGCGGTTGTGGTGTTGGATTGGTGCTAGTGGATGATGGGGGAGAGAGGATAGATGGGGAATGGGGAAGCTTGGCAGGCGACGGTGCCTTCATCTGGGTAGGGTTCTGCATCATCATCTTCTCTTCCTCTTTCCTTTTGCTTCTTCTTCTTAACCCCTCTGATCAAACGAATCGGTCGTCAACTGTTAGGTGGAATTGGATGTGGCAGAAACCCTTTGAACAAGAGATGGAACGCAAAAATTTGAATGCGCAGGCGGATATGGCTGCCCTGATCCACAGGGAGAGACATAGAGAGAGAGGGAAAGGGAAAGGATGAGATTCCTACAGTTCCTCCCTCTTTTCTCGCGGGTGGAGTTCCGTCCCCCTTTTGCTTCCAGTTGAGAAAATCTTCCAGAGTATATCGGTGGTCATAGATCTCGACGGCATCCTCCAAGAGCTATTCGACCTCTCTGCAGAGGGTGTGAGAGTCGGGGCCATTGTCGAGCTGGGCAAACTTCGAACCCACAAAGAGGGCGATGTTTCTGGCCCACGAATGCCACTTCTGCAGGTCCGGGATGGTGGTGGTGTAGACCAGAGGGCGGAGGAAAAGACGACTCGGAGTTTCCTCGGTGATGGCGGTGGTCGTCGTCTTCCTCTCACACAGAACCGTCGTCCCCTTCCTTCTTTTCCAATTTTTTTTCATTTCCAGAAACATAATTCCTATGTAACAAACAAAACTTGGTTTTGGACAATTGAAATTTTATTTCCTATTCATTAATTCCAGGAATTTTTTTCTAAAAAGTTTTTTCCATTTTCATATTTTCTGCCATCAAACGGCCCCTAAGGATCTTACGAATTTTACATGCTATAAAAAAGAATATCAAAGCCATATTGTGCACTAGCTGAGCATTCCTAAAAGCAATATCATTCTTCTTTTAAGTCATGCAGCAGAGGGAAAGCCGTGATACGAGGTGTCTTGGTCCAACTTTTGTCAGTGCATTTTTTGGGGTAAAATTATGACAGATTTGATGCACATAAAAAAGAGATTGACTTTTTGGAAATTGGTTTATAATCATGAATCATCATGAATTAAGAAGGTAACAGGTGCAGACTGATCAACTCCGACCCACAGTTTTCCATATCCAATTTAGTCGATCTTCTTTATTTAATTCAAATCGGACTTCGATTGATATTGGTGAGGCCGGAATTTTGAAACCAAAGTTCCAACTTTTATCAAATAGGAAACCTGATTCATATACTAAGACATGATGACAATGTCTTATGCTGACTACTAATACTTATTGGGTAGAGCCTGAAGCACTCAAAATTTTTTGATAACATACAAATCACAATAGTAATTCTAAACTGATTCTGATTTCCAGCAAATTTGACTTCAAATGATGTCCCCTCATGATCTTACTCTTTTGAGTGATCATGGCTTCAACTCTTGGCCGTATCTTTTTCATTCCTCGCCAGTAAAAGAGAAGGTCATGCCAACCGTCGTCACGTTTGAGGCATCTGCTGATACCAGAATTGTTGCATGACTGCCAGTCCTTAAACGCGCTTGTATTTCGTCTTCCTTTCCAAAATTGACTTCGTAATCGCCCGATACGGCGGAGCGTTCATGCGTCCAAAGAATGAAGCGTGGCCCGCTAGCCAGAAAGTGTGGGACGCGGTTAGATTGGAAGACTGTTGGTGTATGGAACTTGATCCATACTGTTAGGTTGGAAATTTTTCTTTATGTAAGGGCATATATGTTATTTTATACAAATGCGGGTTTGCCATAATCCTTATGTTTTGAGGATGGCCGCCGCTTGTGTGTGTCTGTCTGTGTGTTCTTCTGAGAGAGAGAATACAAGAGATCTGCGCGACCGTGGACATAGGAGATTATTGTTCCGAACTAAGGTGACAGTTTTTCATCTTGCTGTCAAAGTGGTAATTGCTTCTTCTTCTTTTTTTTTTTTCCCAACTGTTCATGCTGAACTGGGATTACTCAACTTGAGATCAGCTTCTTTGTGCTCATAGAACCTAGCGGTCTTCACCAGAATTTATGGGGTTATGAAACGGGGATTGGAAGGAATAAGCATCCACGAACTTTTGGGAAATTTCCAGGTTTAGACGTAGAATAGAAATAAAATACAAAAGGGAAACATGATTTCAAGTATGTACTTAATTTATTGAACAGAGCTGTTAATGTAGTGAACTGAGATTGAAGATCCTAGGTTCGATTTCATGGTGTTTGGCAGTTTAGGTTGTTGTCTTTCCTCCTGTCTATCCGCTGCTAGCATTTGTAGTCATTATAAGAATAAAAAAACAGCCTCGTTTTTACTTAATGTTAGGTAAAAGAGGTACAGTGAAATTAATTGTTCAATAACTGGATCTGCATCTCTGTTTGGATTGACATCATTATGTCTTTGCGCAAATACCTGCCATGTTCTGGCCCACAAGTAGTAAATATATGCATACATTGCTGCCCTTCAAATCCTATATACAAGACTTGATACATTACGGTTGTAATCACCCTTAATTTTTCAAAAATCTATGTAGCGGTTTTGAACATTTTATGATAACTTTTTACTACAACCTTTAAAAATATTCAGCTTCAAACAGTTCAATTTCTCTTAATTCTAGTCAATTTTTGCTTTTATTTAACTATCAATGAAATTTGGGATTTATTTGGATCTAATTTCAGACTTTGAACATAAATCCCAATCTCAATTTAGACATATTTTATAATTCAAACGGGATCTGGATCAAAAACTCATATAGAAGCCTAAAACAAATCCCTAGATCTAAATTAGGATCCAAAACTCAACTCCATATCCAAAACAGAGCCTAGATCCAAATCCCAGCTACATGTAAGAAAAAGAGCTCTAGATCCAAATCTGGATCCAAATATGATTACTAGATCTAAAATAGATGCCTACATCCAAACCAGATTCAAGTTATAGATCTAGATCCAAAATAGTTCCATATCTAAATCCAAATGCTGGAGCCGCAACAGAACTTTAAATCTAGACCTAATCCAAACCTAAGATCCAAAATCTAGATCCATATTCTTGATCAGTTCTAAATTCATAATTTAAATCCAAATTTAAATCTAATTCCATGTTTTTACACTGTAGGGGACTTTGGAGAGCCAATGTAGGGCCAGTGAAGAATTGAAGCAGTAGATTGATGGTCGAGGAAATAGCCCCGACGCCAATAAAATGGTCCGACCACCGCTGCCACCCAGTACGATCGACTAGAAGGCATGGAACTGAAGAGCATGTTGATAAAATCATTCCCAACTTGATCGTTGAAGAATACTTGGATTTCTAGCTTCTCTCCTTCACCACTTGCTAGCAGCCCCCTAGCTTTTAATGCCATGGCATCCACAATTGTTTGCATTATATAAAATGTGTTAGGTCCAATGGCGCAGCCAAGATCCGCAATTCGGATAGTGCCGGCACAAATCGGGACATTATCAAATTTCACAACAATAACTTCATGCACCTTATTTTTCACACTCAAAATCCTGCTTTCCTACAAATTATGAGTAGGAATATCGTCAGGATCAGTTTTATCATATTTTGTTAATAAATATTTTTGGCATTCATGAAGGTCGTCTGAATGCAACTTATAAATATCAAGCAGGAACCAGAATTATCAAGATATATATAGCAAGGCACTACAACCAACTTTATCCGCTTTTTCAAATATTCACATATTCAGATTCGAATACAAAAAACCAAAAGTCATATATGAATCCAAAATCTGATTTCACAATTTGAATATGATCAGAATGCCATTTTTGCATTCACATCCGAATTGTGAACCAAATCTGGCCAGTTTTCAAAATGTAAGAGCATTATATATAGGACATTTACAATCTGATCTAAATTTGATTGTATATTTATGTAAATCTGAATCCGAATGTGATAGGATATCAGTTCTTAAATCCGAATACGATCTGATTTCTTAATAAAATATTAATATTTTTTCCATATCTGATTTTTTGCAGAATGGTTTGGTTGGTCAGATACCTGATTCAAATCAAAAGTATTAATGTTAATCCTATTGATAAAGAGAAAGGTGAAGTAGCACCCGTGCTATACTAGCTAGGTGGCAATGTAGGGTCACAAAACAAGTCTAGCCAGCTCGAGCTCAACTCAAGCTCATTCGTCAAAACCAGATTCAAACTCAACTCGTTTATTAATGAGTGGAGCTCGAGTCCAAATATATGCTTGAAATATTGATGTTGATTGGCTGTAGATGTCGTGTGGACTTGGAGCATGTTGAAATTTCTATAATTTGCTACACAAAGAGGTGGTGATACCAATTGATGTTGAATTATATTGTTCCGTGAGGCAAATGTTTTTCTCTAATATAATCTTAAAACAGATATAAACCAACACAGTAATCTCAAAGTATCAAATGTTTCTCAACATAAACAGTCTACCAAAAAAAACAGTAAGAATGAGGTCAATTTTAAACATATCTGCTACATAAACAGGGTTGAGGTCATTCGGTTATGACAATGGGATAGAAAGTAAAATGTGGGAGGAGAAACAAGTCACTTCACTCCGTTTCTGCAGTTTGCTCTCATGTCTCTTTTGCATAAAGCATAAGATAAATTAAAACCAAGGTACACAAGAAACAAGCACAAGATTAAAAATAATAATTTAGATTGAAGGCCATTTTGGGGAACTCGAATCCGATAAAACAGATCAGACTCTGGTGGCCATACTACGTATTAACTCACTATACAGAGCGAAGACTTGGTAAGTCGTCATTGATTTCACCGAATCATTCTTGAATTCCATCTTCTCTATGTTACTGTTGAGAAGTATCTAAGTCAATAAATATCGACCCATTCCTCAGTTCTTGTTTCTATAAATCATATGCAATCTCTAGCTTCCCAATCATCCTCACCCACTGTCTCTCTCTCGCGCGCATGGGCTATAACATGAAGAGGTTCATATTGGCAGTAGCCATCTTCTTTGCTGTTTTGGGAGTCTTTTATGTCCAAATGTTACTAAATCTGTGTTTTCCTTTGGCAAGAGTTGTTACGAAAGCTTCTGATGTTTCTTTCCTCTATATTGCTTGCAGTCGTTGTGAGCTTGCGGCCAAGCCCTGGCGTTACTGCATATCCTCTGCGTTTCAACTGTATCCACAGCATGGAACTGCCACAACACAATCTGTCCCGTGAAGGTCGCTAAGGACAGCGGTCTGAAAGAAGTAGCCAGAAAGTTTTACTGTCCGAATATGGAAGACTGGTTGACGGTGATTGTAATAAATAAACTTGTGATATGATTTTGAATTGGATATTCTTTTCTCTGCTGGCTGGTAAGGCCTCTGTTAAAGAATCAATTCATGTGGCTAAAGATGATCATCCGCATAAGTTGGGGAAATCAGAAGATGATAAGGTGCAATCAATTGCCAAAAAATCAGGAGTGGATGAAGAAGAGGACGTTGACGTCCAAATCTCTTTATCTATGGAAAGAGATAAAATAAAAAGCGATATTTTGAAGAAAACAAGTTGTATATCAGCTCCATGATTTTAGGAGTTCAATATTGTGTTTTGTATTCTTTAAATAGTGGAACCTCTATCTCTCGTTACATGTTGAAAAGAGAGTTGAAAGACTTTGAGAACATAGGTGATTTCAGCACCGAACGTAGGTGACAGTTTTTCATCTTGCTGTCAAAGTGGTAATTGCTTCTTCTTCTTTTTTTTTTCTCCCAACTGTTCATGCTGAACTGTGCTTACTCAACTTGAGATCAGCTTCTTTGTGCTCATAGAACCTAGTGGTCTTCACCAGAATTTATGAGGTTATGAAACGGGGATTGGAAGGAATAAGCATCCACAAACTGTTGGGAAATTTCCAGGTTTAGACGTAGAATAGAAATAAATTACAAAAGGGAAACATGATTTCAAGTATGTACTTAATTTATTGAACAGAGCTGTTAATGTAGTGAACTGAGATTGAAGATCCTAGGTTCGATTTCATGGTGTTTGGCAGTTTAGGTTGTTGTCTTTCCTCCTATCTATCCGCTGCTAGCTTTTGTAGTCATTATAAGAATAAAAAAACATCCTCATTTTTACTTAATGTTAGGTAAAAGAGGTACAGTGAAATTAATTGTTCAATAACTGGATCTGCATCTCTGTTTGGATTGACATCATTATGTCTTTGCGCAAATACCTGCCATGTTCGGGCCCACAAGTAGTAAATATATGCATATATTGCTGCCCTTCAAATCCTATATACAAGACTTGATACATTACGGTTGTAATCACCCATAATTTTTCAAAAATCTATATAGCGGTTTTGAACATTTTATGATAACTTTTTACTACAACCTTTAAAAATATTCAGCTTCAAACACTTCAATTTCTCTTAATTCTAGTCAATTTTTGCTTTTATTTAACTATCAATGAAATTTGGGATTTATTTGGATCTAATTTCAGACTTTGAACATAAATCCCAATCTCAATTTAGACATATTTTGTAATTCAAACGGGTTCTGGATCAAAAACTCATATAGAAGCCTAAAACAAATCCCTAGATCTAAATTAGGATCCAAAACTCAACTCCATATCCAAAACAGAGCCTACGTCCAAATCCCAGCTACATGTAAGAAAAAGAGCTCTAGATCCAAATCTGGATCCAAATATGATTACTAGATCTAAAATAGATGCCTACATCCAAACCAGATCCAAGTTATAGATCTAGATCCAAAATAGTTCCATATCTAAATCCAAATTCTGGAGCCGCAACAGAACTTTAAATCTAGACCTAATCCAAACCTAAGATCCAAAATCTAGATCCATATTCTTGATCAGTTCTAAATTCATAATTTAAATCCAAATTTAAATCCAATTCCATGTTTTTACACTGTGGGGGACTTTGGAGAGCCAATGTAGGGCCAGTGAAGAATTGAAGCAGTAGATTGATGGTCGAGGAAATAGCCCCGACGCCAATAAAATGGTCCGACCACCGCTGCCACCCAGTACGATCGACTAGAAGGCATGGAACTGAAGAGCATGTTGATAAAATCATTCCCAACTTGATCGTTGAAGAATACTTGGATTTCTAGCTTCTCTCCTTCACCACTTGCTAGCAGCCCCCTAGCTTTTAATGCCATGGCATCCACAATTGTTTGCATTATATAAAATGTGTTAGGTCCAATGGGGCAGCCAAGATCCGCAATTCGGATAGTGCCGGCACAAATCGGGACATTATCAAATTTCACAACAATAACTTCATGCACCTTATTTTTCACACTCAAAATCTTGCTTTCCTACAAATTATGAGTAGAATATCGTCAGGATCAGTTTTATCATATTTTGTTAATAAATATTTTTGGTGTTCATGAAGGTCGTCTGAATGCAACTTATAAATATCAAGCAGGAACCAGAATTATCAAGATATATATAGCAAGGCACTACGACCAACTTTATCCGCTTTTTCAAATATTCACATATTCAGATTCGAATACAAACAACCAAAAGTCATATATGAATCCAAAATCTGATTTCACAATTTGAATATGATCAGAATGCCATTTTTGCATTCACATCCGAATTGTGAACCAAATCTGGCCAGTTTTCAAAATGTAAGAGCTTTATATATAGGACATTTACAATCTGATCTGAATTTGATTGGATATTTATGTAAATCTGAATCCGAATGTGATAGGATATCAGTTCTTAAATCCGAATACGATCTGATTTCTTAATAAAATATTAATATTTTTTCCATATCTGATTTTTTGCAGAATGGTTTGGTTGGTCAGATACTTGATTCAAATCAAAAGTATTAATGTTAATCCTATTGATAAAGAGAAAGGTGAAGTAGCACCCGTGCTATACTAGCTAGGTGGCAACGTAGGGTCACAAAACAAGTCTAGCCAGCTGGAGCTCAACTCAAGCTCATTCGTCAAAACCAGATTCAAACTCAACTCGTTTATTAATGAGTGGAGCTCGAGTCCAAATATATGCTTGAAATATTGATGTTGATTGGCTGTAGATGTCGTGTGGACTTGGAGCATGTTGAAATTTCTATAATTTGCTACACAAAGAGGTGGTGATACCAATTGATGTTGAATTATATTGTTCCGTGAGGCAAATGTTTTTCTCTAATATAATCTTAAAACAGATATAAACCAACACAGTAATCTCAAAGTATCAAATGTTTCTCAACATAAACAGTCTACCAAAAAAAACAGTAAGAATGAGGTCAATTTTAAACAGATCTGCTACATAAACAGGGTTGAGGTCATTCGGTTATGACAATGGGATAGAAAGTAAAATGTGGGAGGAGAAACAAGTCACTTCACTCCGTTTCTGCAGTTTGCTCTCATGTCTCTTTTGCATAAAGCATAAGATAAATTAAAACCAAGGTACACAAGAAACAAGCACAAGATTAAAAATAATAATTTAGATTGAAGGCCATTTTGGGGAACTCGAATCCGATAAAACAGATCAGACTCTGGTGGCCATACTACGTATTAACTCACTATACAGAGCGAAGACTTGGTAAGTCGTCATTGATTTCACCGAATCATTCTTGAATTCCATCTTCTCTATGTTACTGTTGAGAAGTATCTAAGTCAATAAATATCGACCCATTCCTTAGTTCTTGTTTCTATAAATCATATGCAATCTCTAGCTTCCCAATCATCCTCACCCACTGTCTCTCTCTCGCGCGCATGGGCTATAACATGAAGAGGTTCATATTGGCAGTAGCCATCTTCTTTGCTGTTTTGGGAGTCTTTTATGTCCAAAAGTTACTAAATCTGTGTTTTCCTTTGGCAAGAGTTGTTACGAAAGCTTCTGATGTTTCTTTCCTCTATATTGCTTGCAGTCGTTGTGAGCTTGCGGCCATGCCCTGGCGTTACTGCATATCCTCTGCGTTTCAACTGTATCCACAGCATGGAACTGCCACAACACAATCTGTCCCGTGCAGGTCGCTAAGGACCAGCGGTCTGAAAGAAGTAGCCAGAAAGTTTTACTGTCCGAATACGGAAGACTGGTTGACGGTGATTGTAATAAATAAACTTGTGATATGATTTTGAATTGGATATTCTTTTCTCTGCTGGCTGGTAAGGCCTCTGTTAAAGAATCAATTCATGTGGCTAAAGATGATCATCCGCATAAGTTGGGGAAATCAGAAGATGATAAGGTGCAATCAATTGCCAAAAAATCAGGAGTGGATGAAGAAGAGGAGGTTGACGTCCAAATCTCTTTATCTATGGAAAGAGATAAAATAAAAGCGATATTTTGAAGAAAACAAGTTGTATATCAGCTCCATGATTTTAGGAGTTCAATATTGTGTTTTGTATTCTTTAAATAGTGGAACCTCTATCTCTCGTTACATGTTGAAAAGAGAGTAGAAAGACTTTGAGAACGTAGGTGATTTCAGCACCGAACGTAGGTGACAGTTTTTCATCTTGCTGTCAAAGTGGTAATTGCTTCTTCTTCTTTTTTTTTTCTCCCAACTGTTCATGCTGAACTGTGCTTACTCAACTTGAGATCAGCTTCTTTGTGCTCATAGAACCTAGCGGTCTTCACCAGAATTTATGGGGTTATGAAACGGGGATTGGAAGGAATAAGCATCCACGAACTGTTGGGAAATTTCCAGGTTTAGACATAGAATAGAAATAAATTAGAAAAGGGAAACATGATTTCAAGTATGTACTTAATTTATTGAACAGAGCTGTTAATGTAGTGAACTGAGATTGAAGATCCTAGGTTCGATTTCATGGTGTTTGGCAGTTTAGGTTGTTGTCTTTCCTCCTGTCTATCGCTGCTAGCTTTTGTAGTCATTATAAGAATAAAAAAACAGCCTCATTTTTACTTAATGTTAGGTAAAAGAGGTACAGTGAAATTAATTGTTCAATAACTGGATCTGCGTCTCTGTTTGGATTGACATCATTATGTCTTTGCGCAAATACCTGCCATGTTCTGGCACACAAGTAGTAAATATATGCATATATTGCTGCCCTTCAAATCCTATATACAAGACTTGATACATTACGGTTGTAATCACCCTTAATTTTTCAAAAATTTATATAGCGGTTTTGAACATTTTATGATAACTTTTTACTACAACCTTTAAAAATATTCAGCTTCAAACAATTCAATTTCTCTTAATTCTAGTCAATTTTTGCTTTTATTTAACTATCAATGAAATTTGGGATTTATTTGGATCTAATTTCAGACTTTGAACATAAATCCCAATCTCAATTTAGACATATTTTATAATTCAAACGGGATCTGGATCAAAACTCATATAGAAGCCTAAAACAAATCCCTAGATCTAAATTAGGATCCAAAACTCAACTCCATATCCAAAACAGAGCCTAGATCCAAATCCCAGGTACATGTAAGAAAAAGAGCTCTAGATCCAAATCTGGATCCAAATATGATTACTAGATCTAAAATAGATGCCTACATCCAAACCCGATCCAAGTTATAGATCTAGATCCAAAATAGTTCCATATCTAAATCCAAATGCTGGAGCCGCAACAGAACTTTAAATCTAGACCTAATCCAAACCTAAGATCCAAAATCTAGATCCATGTTCTTGATCAGTTCTAAATTCATAATTTAAATCCAATTTAAATCCATTCCATGTTTTTACATTGTGGGGGACTTTGGAGAGCCAATGTAGGGCCAGTGAAGAATTGAAGCAGTAGATTGATGGTCGAGGAAATAGCCCCGACGCCAATAAAATGGTCTGACACCGCTGCCACCCAGTACGATCGACTAGAAGGCATGGAACTGAAGAGCATGTTGATAAATCATTCCCAACTTGATCGTTGAAGAATACTTGGATTTCTAGCTTCTCTCTTCACCACTTGCTAGCAGCCCCTAGCTTTTAAAGCCATGGCATCCACAATTGTTTGCATTATATAAAATGTGTTAGGTCCAATGGCGCAGCCAAGATCCGCAATTCGGATAGTGCCGGCACAAATCGGGACATTATCAATTTCACACAATAACTTCATGCCCTTATTTTTCACACTCAAATCCTGCTTTCCTACAAATTATGAGTAGGATATCGTCAGGATCAGTTTTATCATATTTTGTTAATAATATTTTTGGCGTTCATGAAGGTCGTTTGAATGCAACTTATAAATATCAAGCAGGACCAGAATTATCAGATATATATAGCAAGGCACTACGACCAACTTTATCCGCTTTTTCAAATATTCACATATTCAGATTCGAATACAAACAACCAAAAGTCATATATGAATCCAAAATCTGATTTCACAATTTGAATATGATCAGAATGCCATTTTTGCATTCACATCCGAATTGTGAACCAATCTGGCAAGTTTTCAAATGTAAGAGCATTATATATAGGACATTTACAATCTGATCTGAATTTGATTGGATAATTATGTAAATCTGAATCCGAATGTGACAGGATATCAGTTCTTAAATCCGAATACGATCGGATTTCTTAATCAAATATTAATATTTTTTCCCATATCTGATTTTTTGCAGAATGGTTTGGTTGGTCAGATACTTGATTCAAATCAAAAGTATTAATGTTAATCCTATTGATAAGAGAAAGTGAAGTAGCACCCGTGCTATACTAGCTAGGTGGCAATGTAGGGTCACAAACAAGTCTAGCCAGCTCGAGCTCAACTCAAGCTCATTCGTCAAAACCAGATTCAAACTCAACTCGTTTATTAATGAGTGGAGCTCGAGTCCAAATATATGCTTGAAATATTGATGTTGATTGGCTGTGATGTCGTGTGGACTTGGAGCATGTGAAATTTCTATAATTTGCTACACAAAGAGGTGTGATACCAATTGATGTTGAATTATATTGTTCCGTGAGGCAAATGTTTTTTCTAATATTAACAGATATAAACCAACACAGTAATCTCAAAGTATCAAATGTTTCTCAACATAAACAGTCTACCAAAAAAAACAGTAAGAATGAGGTCAATATTAAACAGATCTGCTACATAAACAGGTTTGAGGTCATTCGGTTATGACAATGGGATAGAAAGTAAAATGTGGGAGGAGAACAAGTCACTTCACTCCGTTTCTGCAGTTTGCTCTCATGTCTCTTTTGCATAAAGCATAAGATAAATTAAAACCAAGGTACACAAGAAACAAGCACAAGATTAAAAATAATAATTTAGATTGAAGGCCATTTTGGGGAACTCGAATCCGATAAAACAGATCAGACTCTGGTGGCCATACTACGTATTAACTCACTATACAGAGCGAAGACTTGGTAAGTCGTCATTGATTTCACCGAATCATTCTTGAATTCCATCTTCTCTATGTTACTGTTGAGAAGTATCTAAGTCAATAAATATCGACCCATTCCACCCACTGTCTCTCTCTCTCGCGCATGGGCTATAACATGAAGAGGTTCATATTGGCAGTAGCCATCTTCTTTGCTGTTTTGGGAGTCTTTTATGTCCAAAAGTTACTAAATCTGTGTTTTCCTTTGGCAAGAGTTGTTACGAAAGCTTCTGATGTTTCTTTCCTCTATATTGCTTGCAGTCGTCGTGAGCTTACGGCCATGCCCTGGCGTTACTGCATATCCTCTACGTTTCAACTGTATCCACAACATGGAACTGCCACAACACAATCTGTCCCGTGAAGGTCGCTAAGGACCAGCGGTCTGAAAGAAGTAGCCAGAAAGTTTTACTGTCCGAATATGGAAGACTGGTTGACGGTGATTGTAATAAATAAACTTGTGATATGATTTTGAATTGGATATTCTTTTCTCTGCTGGCTGGTAAGGCCTCTGTTAAAGAATCAATTCATGTGGCTAAAGATGATCATCCGCATAAGTTGGGGAAATCAGAAGATGATAAGGTGGCAATCAATTG